>NC_133618.1:395999362-396169362 GCF_048593235.1 Sminthopsis crassicaudata
GCGGGTGGGTGAGCGGGGTCCTGTGTAATGGCGGAACGCGGCGGGGACGGGGGGGACGGTGAGCGATACAACACCGGGGAGCTCAGGTAAGAAGCATCGCCGTCGTCACCAGCCGAGGTCTGGGTCTTCGGCTCAGCCTGGCGCTCAAGCTGGGGGCCCGGACCGCGGCTGAGAGGACGACCCGCGGCGGCATGGGGCCGGGACCGCGTGTGTGTGTGTTGCGGCGGTACCGCGTGTGTGTGTGTACATGTCTGTGTGTCTGTGTATGTGCTGCGGCGGTACTCGTGTGTGCGGGTATGGGTGTGCTGCGGCGAAAAGAGTTTTGGGGAATGGCTGGCTGGCTTCTAGGATGGAGCCGGAGGCCCCGGGGCCTCGCTCCCCGCCCTGCCCCGCCCCGCTTCGCCCCCAGTCCCCTTCACCCTCCTCAGCCCCGGCTCTGGGCCCCCGAGGCCTTGGCTTTCCTTCCTTCCGGCTCCTGTCTTCCAGCGCGTCCCCACACTTCCACTCTGGAGACCCCTCTGTCCCCGTAACCCAGAGCCCCTGCCCTCCTCGGTCTTCCTTCAGCTTCCCTCCTTCCTGCTCTCGTTCTCTCTCATATCGGGGCCCACGAAGTCCTCCCAAATGAGATTTATTGAGAATATTCTGTGTGTTTCTGTGTACTAGAGACAGTTCCTGCCCTCCAGGAGCTTCCCTTCTTTTAGGGCCAACAGATAACTAGTAGTGCAATTATTTTGCATTTTTCGAATGCAGAATCCGAAGTAAAAACCGGATACTTTGGGGGATGGGGAGAGGAATCCCGGCTTTGGCTAGCCTTTCAGAATTAACTTGGCCACGCTTATGCTCATCTTTATCTGATTTCTCTCACTTCTGATCAGCGTTTCTCCCCCCTCAGAGGCCCCAGAGAATTAAATGGCATTCTTAACCCCACTCGTCCCTCACCTTCTAAATCCTCTATTTCAGTGCACACCTAAGGTATAATCTACCGAAGTTGTGCTTTATCTGCAAAAACACTGTCTTTTGTTATAACAACAATCCACAAATCTACGGAAGCTTAAAAGCATATTGTTATAAGTAGGATGTATGCATCCTGGGCAGAACATTGCCAGGTACTGGTGTTTAAATGTGAAGTAAGCGTTGTGAAAGCAACCGTAATTGGTGATAAAAGGAGTTTTACATCTCAGTAGTGATCTGTATCACAATCTGTAACCTACCCCCGAATTACAAATGCATCCTAACTTTTCTCTTACAAATCCCTAGAGAAGCGGTTAATAGCTGGCCAACTTGAAGTGATCTTCCAAATCAGATGCAAGTGTTGTATATGATATTGGCATTGTATAACTTTTTATTTCTAATTGTGACCTATCTGATATTAGTGTTGAATGGAATACAATCAGAAATAAAATAAATTTACCCTAAATCTTACACTTGTTCTGTTATACTCCATTTAATAATGAACATCACAATAGGTTACCATGGTGTCTTATTGTTCGTGATTGGGAAGTTCATATCTTGATTCTGCTCCCAAGCGAAGGTCACTTAGATAGTTTCCTAAGGAACATCACTGAATTTTGCACGACAGTTTTTCTCTTGTACCAAGAATCTTTCAAATATGTTATTATCAGAACAGAAGATGTTAGAAGAGAGACTCTCATGTTAGGTGTTTTATTGTATTTACTTGTTCTTTTTCCTTTCTATTACTGCATTGAAGAACTTTATGATGAGATTGTAAATTTCTAATAGGTAGCTTTATGGGAGGGGGAAAAATTACTAATATGTTATCCTTGTCGCACAAGGCCAAATATTTCAGTTTTAAGTTATGTGGGCTCATTTGATAGTGTAAGTAGACATCATTGTTTCTAAAGAAGTAGCATGTGAACCATCTAGGAAACTTTCAATCTTGCCATGGGGTTCAGAGTTAGTTGAAGGATGAGGTGCTACATGAAATAATGATGGCCATACTGAACAATAAATAATAATTTAGAATAAGGAAAAAACTCATTTCAGGAAGTTTTTATTTACCAGTTTAATAACATGTAATCAATCACTAAGTATTAAGTACCCAGACTTTAGATCTGCAGATACAAAGAATGAAACAATTCTGCTTTCAAGGGGGTTTACATTCTAATGTAGAGTCAATAAGTAAATATATAAGCATGTGCAGAATGATAAGGACTAGGGACTGTAGGGACTATATTCACGATTTCACTAGTTCTGCAAATTAGTCTTAGAAAGTTGTCCAGAGAGATAACATCCAGTAATGTGTTAAAGACAAGACTTGAACCTTGATCTTTTTAGTTTTCAAGGCTACTTCTCTATAAAGAGAATATTACAAATGAATACAAAGTAGTTCCCGAGAGATGGAGAGCACTAATAATGGAAAGAACAGGAAAGGCTTCATGTAGAAAGAAGCTGATGCTTAAAGGGATCTATATTTTGAAAGAAGAGTAGCATTCTGGAATGCATAGGTAAGGAATGTCCTCTAGGCATTAGGGAAAGCTAAAGTCTTCTTAAGACTTTATTAGGGAAGGCATACAGACCCATGATGGAGTTCATTTTGGCAATTAGTGAGGGAATCAAATCAATAAATAGAGATGTTTTTGTTTTAAGAAGTAGTAGCAGCAATGAGGAGATAGAAAAGAAAGCTAGAATTGAAGTAATTTTGCAGTTTTGGGCAGGAGGTACATCTTGTACTTTGTTTTTACTTGTTTTGACTATTATAACTCTCAACTAATTATTTTCATGAATTATAAATTTGCACATTTTGTTGAGATGAGAAATCAATTTAGTTGAACTGGCTATATCAGTTCCAATTTTTCCATAGCATACCTTGGCCTAGATTAAGTATCGTGTCTAATTCTTTACTCAAAATTGATTTGGAATGAAAATAATTTAGTTTGGAAAATAAACTGAAAGCTGATTAAAAGGTTGAAAACTAGGGCCTTTACAAACTGAAAGAACTAGGACAAGTAAGGTTCAGAAATCTTGTCTGTAGGGAATAGTGGCACTTATCCCTTTATATCCTAGGTAATGGACTTCAACTTATAATAGGCTTTTTGTATTAGGAATGTGGAATATATCATAATAATGTGGGAGTACTATGAGGTTTTTTTGATAGTAAGTACTCTAATAAAATTTTTTACTACTAGGACTATAAGTATGAGTTATTGAGGGAATTTGTAAACTTAAAAAAAAAATTATCGACAATATTTCTTGACCAGCTTATTTTACATGATGATTTAGGATGCAGTCATTGTGGACAGTAGGCTAGATGATCTCTTAAGAAGCCTTTAATTCTTCTTTAATTGTGATTTTTAAAAATTGTATATTTCTTAATTTAATAAATTAGTCCTTTGTCTTTCCCACCCAGAATGGCTCAACAGCAAGCGTTGAGGTTTCGTGGTCCAGCTCCCCCACCAAATGCTGTCATGCGAGGCCCACCACCTCTGATGCGTCCACCTCCACCTTTTGGGATGATGAGAGGCCCCCCTCCACCACCTCGGCCCCCCTTTGGTCGCCCTCCTTTTGATCCTAATATGCCACCAATGCCTCCTCCAGGAGGAATTCCTCCACCTATGGGCCCTCCACATCTACAGGTAAGGAATGAATGAATCATAGGTTCCTCACACTGTGGTAGAGAAGTCTTTCTTATACATATATGGTCAGGTCACTGTTGCTGAAAAAATTTGAAATAGCTCTTTTTCAAGTGGCTCAGATTCAATTGCCTGGTATTGAAGATCATTCCTAATTTGATTATCATCTTACCTTTGCACCCCTCATTATTCTCCTTTTTTCTCCTCCCAAGAACACTTCTGACCCTGTGCTTTCCTCTTGGATATTTGTTACCACTTCTTTTTTTTCTAAAACAGCAATATTCCAAACCGTGTGTATTCTGTATTATAAGTATGTGTTGGTATTGTATTTCTTCTCTTTAACAAAAACCCCTACATATGAGATTAGGGATGTATTTTATTTAAAATTGTTATTGTGCCTAGCAGTCTATATACAGATGTTTACTCTCTGAATGAATGAGGGTTTCCTGGATATGTGGTCCTATATTAACTGTTTGAGGAAAAATGTATAGGATATAGTCACTCACAAGAATGGATTTTGCCTTTAGGAATTTGCTTAAATTTCTTTCTTTCTTAGGCAGTCAGGGATAAGTGACTTGGCCAGGGACACACAAAGTATTAGACAGATTTGAACTGAGGCCCTCTTGATTCCAGGGCCAGTGCTCTTTATCTAGTAACTTTTCAGACATTGTGACATTTTAAACACAATGGAAAAGGGGACATAAAGAGATGAATGTTTAAATAATGAAGGGTTCTTCACAAAATGGAAGTTGAAATGATTATTAAAGGTAGAACTAAAACAATAAATATTAACAAGTATATAGATAAATTGAATGTAAATTAATAAAATCCTAGTCAAATAGGGACATTGTAATCTTAATATTACCATAAAGTCTCTATTTTGAAAAAAAGAATTTATTTATAACTCTTCTCCCTTACCCCCCCCCAAAAAAAAAAAAAAAAAAGAATCCTGTTTAGAGTAAATGGGATTGAGGGAAACTCATTTATCAAAAAAAGATAAACTAGGAATAATTAGCCCATAACTCTTAATTTAATGTGATTTAATTTTGTTATTATTATTACTTATTTTTGCTGAGGCAGTTAGGGTTAAGTGACTTGCCCAGGGTCATACAGCCAGGAAGTGTTAAGTGTCTGAGGCCAGATGTGAACTCCGGTCCTCCTGACTCCAAAGTCAGTGCTCTAACCACTACACCACCTAGCTTCCCCCTAACTCTTAATTTTAATTGCATATCTTCATTCAGTTTAACAAATATGTGTCCTTAGCACTTAGTATAATGTCTGCCATATAGTAGACCCTTAATAAATAAATGCTGGTTGACTGATCTGTTTAGTGTGTATTATGTGTGAAGGACTAAATACCATAGTTGATACAAAGCCAATAAGACATAGACTAAATCTAAATTTGGAGAGGGAAAGGGAGCTAAAATAGGACACAAATAGCCATATATACAATTCACTAGGTAGAGAGTGAAAGTACAAGAGAAGTACAAAGAAAATTTTTTTGAAATTTAGGGAAGAAAGACATTACTTCTGATTGGTGAAGTCTCAGATTTCCTCATCTTTAAAATGAAACTCAAACCATTCAAGTTGTTAAAGATTTTTTTAAAGTGAAAACTATGTGCTAAGCACTGTGCTTAATCTTTGAAACCAGTACCAGCCCTCAAGGAGTTGTACTTTAATAGAGAAAATTAAACTATGTTAAGCAAACTAAATAAATGGAGGTGATAGAGGGAATGTATTAAAAGGAACTGGGAAAGACTTTTGAGAAGGTTGGATTTTAGTTGAGTCTTCAAGGAAGTCAAGAAGTAAGAGAAAGAAAAAACTAAATGGGAAGGGATTGGATGACTAAGTCACTTTCACTTTTAAATAATGGTCTTGTGATTCTCCTTCATTCAATATGTATCTTTTATTTTTGTATTCTTGTGTGCAGATTGCCAAACATAACATTTTATGTTATGAGTGCCAAACACTCATTTGCACTTCTCTCTTTTACTGAATTAGTTGAACTGAAAAGTGAAAATGAGTATATTTGAAATAGAATTAGAAAAATGATGGTATTTGACAGGGAATTGCTGAATTTAGGTATATATGTTTTTGTAGGAGAGATTATGGAAATAGGTATTTGAATATTTTTAAATCTACAGTAATTAATAGTGTATGTAATGGAAAGGCTTTGGAATCAGGAGTTGAATTCAAATTTTTACTTCTAGTACACATTTTATATATATATATGTGTATATACACACACGCATACACACACACACACACACACACACACACACATATATAAATGACTGGCAAGTCAGGTAACTCTTTTGGCCTCAGTTTCTTTAATCTGAAAAGTAAGGGAGTTGGAACTAGCATCTGAGATCTCTTCCAGGTCTAAGTCTATGATCCCAATTGATTATATATACCTTTATTTGGATAACAAAAACCAAATAACATTCTTATAACTCTTATACTTTTTAATATTCTAATATATCCATAATAGCTTATTAGTCATCTTTTCTGTGTCAGTTTTATTCTTGTTCATTCATCTGTGTATTTGTGGATAAACTTTAATGTAGTTGGAAATGTATATCTTGATATATCTTTTATGCTACTTAAATCTTTTAAATTTTTTTATCTTGCTCATATTGATAATTTTTAATGTTATTGTAATTATGACATTTCTGTGCCATAACTTTTGGACAATTAGGTTGTTTCAACTTCTCCATAATTATCAGTAATGCAACTCTCTTATATTTTTGAACTGATAAATGTTTTTCATTACAAAGATACTTTTAGGGTATATTTCCAGCAATTTAATTATGGAATCAGAGGGCTTGAATATTTTTTTGACTTTCATGTTGCCATATTTCTTTACCAGCACAATCTAAAATATTCAAGAAATTTGATGTACTTCTGATCTTAACATAGCTTTAAGATTAGATTAAAAAATACTTGTTTGAAAGAAACTAATTTCATTTTCTGTCACTTAAGATACATGTGAATTTTGTTATGCCATTCATTTAAAGATAGTGGAAGAACCAAAATAGAGTACTCTACAATGCAGAGAAATATTTTGATGTTAAGTAGATGCTTTTCCATGGCATGCTTTTCTTGGACTTAATGGATAATTATGTCATGTATTAAAATAGATTATTTCTAGCAAATAATGCTTGAAAGATGTTTGTAACAGATATTTATATTCATTATTAGCTATTCAAATCTAAAAAAATAGGATGAATCTCAAAGAAAATAGATTGGGAAAGGTTTTTTTTTCCTCCCAAAAGAAATGATTCCACATCACTATTATTGTATAAACTTGATCTTGTTTAAATTGAATTTTAAGGGGCAGCTAGTTGGTGCCGTGGATAGAGCACCAGCCCTGTAGTCAGGAGGACCTGAGTTCAAATTTGGGCTTAGACATTTAACAGGTCTTGGCTGTGTGACCCTGGTCGAGTCACTTAACCCCAATTGCCTCAAGCAAAAAAAAAAAATTAAGGCTAACTAAATTATGTAGAAAGCTTTTTTGTTTTACCTTTTTTTCCTAAAAAAGTTTCTAAATTTTTTTTTTTCTAAAATGAACATGTTCCTGCTTTAACATTTATTATATAACATATTGAACACAATCTAACTCATTTTGATGAATGAGGCTATTACAATGTCTGAATTAGACAGTTGACATGTTTCTCAATTCAGAACTTTAAACTACCTTGATTTCTCCAAGACTTAACTTGAAAGCTAGTTTTTTGACATTTACTGGTGTCAGTTAAATTGTTTTTCTCGAAAAAGAGGAATATAAAAATTAACAATTCCTTTTGAGAGCTTTTGGTTCATAGCAGTACCTTTTCAGACTACTGACTTCAGTGTAAAAACAATTTCCTAGCTAATTTTTTCCACTTCCTAAATTGTTAAGGAATAAAGAGCTTTCTTTTCTTTTAGAAAGAATAAGTGAAATGTTACTTTTTTTCCCTTTCTTCCATAAGCTGACATAAAACCCCATCCACTTTTGAACTATTTAAACACACGTGCCTTTATTGGCATCATCCTTACCCATTCTAGTGCCTCCAACAGTTTTTTATTTTCTGTATTGCCTTCTTACAAATGAGGCTTGAATTTGCAGGTTTTTATATGGTTTTGTTTCTTGTCTTAATGTATTATTAGTCAAATCCTGTTACAATGAACTCTGATGAATTGTTTCATTGTACTAATCTTATATTTGAGGTAAGTTGGGTATCAGCAAAGATTTTTGAAAATTGTATAACAATTTTTATTGTTAATGTTTCATTTTTACATTTTGTTTTTACATTATGGTTATTTTCACTTTATTCTTCCATCTCTCCAATTAAACTATTCATTTTTTGTAACAATGAAAAACTTATAAGCGAAACTAACCAAATCAGTGACCTCATTTGATAGTGTAAAATTTTTTTTTCCCCCAAATCTCCATTTTATTACCGAGAGAAATGTTTTTCATCATTCATTCTCTGGGACTAAGATTATTCATTATAATTTGTCAGAATTCTAGTTTTAGACAGTATTCAGTGTTTTTCATTTAGTTTAGTATTATTTATTTTATTGGGGTAGTCACATATTGTTTTCTTGGTTCAGCTTTCTTCACTTTTTAGTACTCATTAGTTTTCTTGTATTTCTCTGAATTCTTCTCAGTCTTCATTTCTTATTGAGCCATTGCATTCTATTATGTTCATATACTATAGTTTGTTTAGCCATTCCCTAATTGATAAGCACCCCTCTAGAGCTTTTTGCTACCACAGTGCTACTGTAATTATTTAACACATGAAGTAGGATCAGTGGTGCTTATTCTAACAGTTGTCTGATTGCTAAAAATGCTTGGGCGTTTGTATTTAATTGGAACAAAAATAGAAAAAGAATGTTGTAAACATTGTGTAAAAATGACTATATTAACATTGCTATTATGATTATTCACAGAGACCACCTTTTATGCCTCCTCCCATGGGAACTATGCCTCCACCTCCTGGCATGATGTTTCCACCTGGAATGCCTCCAGTTACTGCCCCTGGTACACCAACATTACCTCCCACTGAGGAAATATGGGTAGAAAACAAAACTCCAGATGGAAAGGTAAGATGTAAAACAGAATTGAAGTATGTGGGTGATGCATTGTAAGACATAGACTATTGGCAAGTATCTATTTAAATGTTAAATATCTCAAGTAGACTGTCTTCCTTGGAGGCAATGATTATTAAAAAATATTTATCTCCATCTTGCATAGCACATTGTGCAGTGTAGTCATCAAATGTCTTTTCAGTCAGTCACAATGGAATCTTCTGTGTAGATCAGAGATTGAATTAGGGCAACATTATCAGGAACAGCTAAATATTGGATTGGATAGTCATTACAGGAACTTTTGGGCATCTGATTTACATAAGCATTTAGCCTCCATTTTTCTCAAGATAGATTTGTTATATTAGCATCTTTATTTGCTTCTCTACAGGTTTATTATTATAATGCTCGGACACGCGAGTCTGCATGGACCAAACCAGATGGAGTTAAAGTTATTCAGCAATCAGAACTAACTCCTATGCTGGCTGCTCAGGCTCAAGCCCAGGCACAGGCCCAGGCACAGGCACAGGCACAGGCTCAGGCTCAGGCCCAGGCTCAGGCACAGGCTCAGGCCCAGGCCCAGGCACAGGCACAGGCACAGGCACAGGCACAGGCCCAGGCCCAGGCACAAGCCCAGGCTCAGGCTCAGGCACAGGCCCAGGCTCAGGCACAGGCCCAGGCTCAGGCACAGGCACAGGCACAGGCACAGGCACAGGCCCAGGCCCAGGCCCAGGCTCAGGCTCAGGCTCAGGCTCAGGCCCAGGCCCAGGCCCAGGCCCAGGCCCAGGCCCAGGCTCAGGCTCAGGCTCAGGCCCAGGCTCAGGCCCAGGCTCAGGCCCAGGCACAAGCCCAGGCTCAGGCACAGGCTCAAGCTCAAGTACAAGCTCAAGTACAAGCTCAAGCTGTAAATGCATCCACTCCTACAACTAGTAGCCCAGCATCAGTAGTTTCTACTTCAACACCATCATCTACACAGTCTTCTACCACTTCTACAACAACAACAGCAACTTCAGTTTCACAGACTGTATCAAGTAAGTAGAGTTTATGATTTTTTTTTTCGTCCCAAGAAAATTTAATTGAGATGTAGTTTGTGCCCACCAGAAGCATCTAATCATTTTGAGAGGAGAGAAAATTAACATGCATGGAACAATTAGAAAATAGTTGCTCTAGGCATCAGCATATACATAATTAAGTACTGAGTTATATGGTACAGATCGTAATGAATTTAGAAAAGGGATTAAAAACATAGGAATTATGGAGGAATTGAATATAGGTAGAGTAGTGTTTAGATAGATGTAAAAGAGATGACAAGTCAGTTGAGGCAAGGGAAATAGCATAAGCAGAGGTAAAAATGAATCATGAATGACTGTCCTGAATTTACTAACTATGTTTTTGAGGTGAGTGACCACTAGCATAAGGCTTTCTTTTTACATAGAAACTATAATTTTTTTGATATGGGGATTCTCTCTTGATATAGATTATAATCCTTGTACACTTTATAGTCTTCATGAGTTACTATGGCTGAAAAAATTATCTTGGTTTCCAAACTTTAATGTTGCGATTCAGTACCCATTTTTTCCTAACAAAAATTTGTCACGTTTCTTATTCTACTCTGATTTTTCATAAATCAATCTATTCAAATTTTATTAGTGTGTGTTTTACTCAAAGAATTTATAATAATTTTTATGACATCTAAAACATAACAAATTTTTATGGTTAATTATTGATAAACTCCTTGACAGTTTTTCATTTTTATAAATTATAAAATAATACTAATGTGATTAATGGAATTTTTTTTGGCATAGTTTCTCAAAATAATTCATATTTGTAATTTTTCATTCACAAATCAGGATCTATATTTTGTCTCTTAAGAACAATAGAAAACTCCACTTTATATAAATAAATATTATGAGGGAGAGGGTAGCATACTGAACTGAAGACTTCAGTAGTATAGGAATGAAGTCATTCCCTTTACTGATTTATGTTCATAAGCATTTGTGTTTGCCCCTCACTTTCTTTAATGTCTTTTTCCCTCTCCACATTAACAAGTCACCTTTAAAACAAAGATCAACATCTTCTTTTCAATTTAAGATGTTAGAAAGTTGCCTAGACCAGTATGTCAAATTTCCTGCTAGCTTCAATATTCTAATTAGATCTTTACTTTTTCATTTTCAAGGCTTCTTTTTCTAATTGTGAAATGTAGTTGTAACCTTTTTATAAATGCAGTTATGTTTTCTTTCTGGATCAGAGAATGAACAATTTGAATTGATTTACAATGATGGGGGAGGGGATCTTTATTATTTTCACTGTGAAAAATGGCAAGGTTTTTTTTTTTTGTTTTTTTTTCTGAGGCAATTTGGGTTAAGTAACTTGCCCAGAATCGCACAACTAGGTGTCTGAGGCCAGATTTGAACTCAGGTCCTCCTGAATTCAGGGCTGGTGCTCTATCCACTGCACCACCTAGCTGCTCCAATTTTTTTTTTTTTTAAAAAGGATTGGAGCAGAATATGTAATGCTTCAGCTAAAGTACAAAAAGCAGAGATAGCAATCATGATCTTGGACAAAATAAATTAAAAAATAAACCAAATTTAAAGAGATAAATAGGGGAAACTACATTTTGCTAAAGGTACCATAGTTAATAAGGCAATACAAAAAAAAATTTTTTTAAAGTTTCTCTGATAAGTCTTAATTTCTTACTGAGAATAGAACTAAGTGAAATTTATAAAAATAAGAACCATTCCCCAACTGATGAATGGTCAGTTTTTAAAAGAAGAAATCAATAGTAGTAAGAAAAATGTTCTAAATCACTCTTGGTTAGAGAAAGGCAAATTGAAAACAACTTTGAGATAGCACCCCAAATCTAACAAATAACAAGTGCTCAAGGGAGTAAGGCAGAAAAAAGGTTTACTAATAAACTGTTGGTGGAGTTGTAAAGTACTCCAACTATTCTGGGAAAACAATTTGGAACCAGACTCAAAAACTATATAACTTTGACCCCGTAATAGTACTGTCTATTTTGAGTCTGTATCTCAAAGAAGTCAAAGAAAAGGGGAAAGCATCTATGTGTACAAACATTTATGGTGGCTTTTTTTTTTATGTTGTCAAAGAATTGGAGATCAAGGGGATTCTCATCAATTAGGGAATGACTTGTACACATTATGGCATATGGTTGTGATAGGGTACAATAGTGTTGGGGGAAATGATGAAGTGGTTTTAGCAAAACATGGTTAAGACCTAAGTGAACTAAAGCAAAGCCAAATGAGAAACCAGATTATTGTGCATTGTAATGACAGTGTTGTAATGATGTTCATTCATGAAAGATTTAACTACTCTGATCAATTAAAGGATCCAAAATAATTCCAAAGGACTCATAGAAAAAAAAAATGTTATCTGCTTCCAGAGCACTGATTTGCACTCTGAGTGCAAACAGACATATAAATTTTTTTTTTTCCTTTTTGATTGTTAAATGTGTCTTATTTTGGAATAAGGGTAATTACTTCCATCAAAAAAAAATTCAATTAAAACAAATAATGGAGTCACACAATGGCTTAATTTTCCTATTCTTCAAACCATAAGGAAGTTGACTGCTTTCTTTCTCAGCAAAGTTTTGTGTTCTTTCAAGACTTCCCTGGAGTAGAACCTTTTCAGGTTTTAAAGATTTGATTTGTGTGGAAAATAAATAGTAATTTTTTGGCGGAAGCTGGGGGGTGGGACGGGGATTTATTTTTGTTTTTGATAGGCAATTGGAGTTAAATGACTTTCCTAAGATTACAGAGCTAGTAAGTGTTAAGTGTTTAAGGCAGGATTTGAATTTAGGTCTTCCTGACTTTGGGGTAGGTACTCTATCCCACTCTGCCATCTTGCTGCTCCATAAGGATCTTTTTAAAGGCTTATTAAAAATAAGACATTGAAAATTTAAGAAATTTAATTGTTGAAATGTTTAAACTACATGTTATTTTTTTAAAATTAAAAATTTTTTTTTCAATATAATAGGCATTTATTTTCTTTTCCTCCTAGCCCCCTATTGGAGAGAAAGGAAAAAAAAAAAACCTCTTGTAAGAAATATGCGTAGTAGGGGCCGCTAGGTGGCGCAGTGGATAGAGCACCAGCCCTGAATTCAGGAGGACCTGAGTTCAAAATTGGTCTCAGACACTTAAGACTTCCTAGCTATGTGACCCTGGGCAAGTTACTTAACCCCAGCTTCAGGAGAAAAAAAAAAAAAAGAAATATGTGTAGAATACTCCATATTGGCAGTTTTCATGGATATATCTCATTCTGCATCTTAAATCTGTCATTTCTTTTTTCTAGGAAGTAGATGGCATGTTTCATGATTTGTCTGGAGTTGTTAGTCATTGCATTGATCAATGATCTTATAATTTTTTTTCCCCCACTTTTTAAAAAGTTGAAATTATTTTTAGAAAAGGAATTTTATTTTAATTACCATAATAAATGATTTTGATACATATAATAAATATGCAACTTTTAGTGGGAAAGTTGTTTAACGTATCACATTCAAATTTAGCTAATATCTTGACAACAGTTTATTTGTTTTTTTTCTAAGTCTACCATCTGACAATGATGGTTGCAGATCTTGTAGGCTTTGAAATTCTATAGCATTAACTTAAATTTGATTTTATTTCACATACATTAAAGCACCAAGCCATATTCATTGTCATTTGGAGCAAATCCATTTTGTTAGTTTTGCTTTTGTTGACTTATATTTATGTGAGTGTTGTACTTGAAGATACCAAAAAATGTTGACCATTGCTTTGAATCTCCCAGTTTGTAAAACTATATTTACCTGGTAACCCACTTTTTTGTAATGAGCCTTATCCAATCTGGCAGAGCTAGTTTTTAAATTTTAAGTGTTTAGTAAATTGTTAGGCCTGGCTTATCTTTGAGTCCTTGTTCACTTGGTATGTCCTGCCAATTTTGTGCTCTAATAAAATATATCTGTACTTCAGATCCCAGTGTTAGCTTACATGTCTGTTTGAGGTATTGGAGTACAACTTTATGCTCAGTAACCTTGGCTCAATTGAATTGAAATAGGTTGGACTAGTACCAGAGGTCTAATTTTAGTCCAGTTTGAAAGTTAGGGGAAAGAAGTTTAGATTTGAAGTAGACTATAGGTTTACTTTGTGTAACAGAAGAAAAGCAATCAGTCAAGGGTCAATATTGAAAAATTACCCATGTGTATGTTTTGTAAATAAAAAGCTATAATAAAATAAATTAAAAAAAAAAAAAAAAGAGCAGTTAGTCAACATTTACTAATGCCAAGCACTGTGTTAAGTACTGAGGATATCAAAAAAGGCAAAAGACAGTCCCTGAAGGAATTTGCAGTTTGATGGAGGAGAATCACATGCAAATAAATGTATACAGAGCAAGCTGGATAAATAGGGTATAAAATTAACAGAAGGAAGGTACTAAAATGAAGAGGTTTTGGTTAAAGCTTCTTATAGTGGGATGCCAGGAAGCCAGAGAGATCAGTAGGCAGAGTGGTTTGGAGGAAGGAAAGTGTTTCAGGGATGGGGAACAGCCAAAGAAATTACTAAAGCTGACAGATGAAGGAGTCCAGTGTCAAAGAAAATTGGTCTGGCAGTGAAAAAGCATAGATAGAAGGTTGGTACTGGGGAGGCCAGCAAGCTGGTTGTTTCAGGCGTGTGTTATATTGAAGGGGACATAGGTTAGTAGTAGTAGTAGTGAGAATAGAAAGTAAAGGCAAAATAGACAATGAAGGAAAAAACAAAAGACCTGAGGGAAATGTTAAAAATGGCTCCAAGCTTTCTGGCATACCCTGAGCAACAACCATAGATAGCAATAGGAATAATAAAGAAATGGTACTTTTAGAGGGGGAAGGGGAATATGATAAGTTTCATTTAGAGCATGCCAAATTGTGGGAAGTCAAAAAGCAATATAACTAGTTGGAGATAAAGGACTGGAATAAGAAGTCAGAACTGGCTGGTATGTAGATTGGGGATAACAGAGGTAATTAATTGGGCAAGATTAAAGGATAGGGCTGACAATGTACTTTGTACAATGTATTTTGTCTTTCCAGTTGTATGTAAAAACAATTTTAAAACATTCATTTAAAAATTTTTAGTTTCAATTTCTCTTCCTTCAAGTCCTCCTTGAAAAGACAAGCAATTTGATATAGGTTATACTTTGTAGTCAATACATGTTTTATAGTTTTGTAGTTTAAAGCATTTTCACATTAGTTGTGTTGTGAAAGAAAACACAAACTGAAAAAAGAAAACCAAGAAAAAGTTTTTAAAAGTATGCTATGATATGCATTTAAACTTCATTCCTTTCTTTGGAGGTGGATAGCATTTTTCATCATGGGTCCTTCAGTTAGATTGGTATGGCTGAGATTAGCTGAGTCATTCATAGTTGATCATTGTGCAGTAATGTTATTACTTTTTCTAAGAGCATCCTACTTGTCATTTCTTACAGCACAATAATGTTCCATCACAATCATATATCACAACTTATTCATCCATTTCCCAGTTCATGGGAATGTCTTCCATTTTCAATTCTTTGCACTACAAAAAAGAGCTTCTGAGATTATTTTTGTACATATAGATTTTTTTTTTTTTTTTTTTTAAATCTCTTTGGGATATAGATGTTGTGGTATTGCAAGCTTTATAGTCTTTTGGGCATGATTCCAAATAGCTTTCCAGAGTGGTTGAATCAGTTCATAACTCCACCAACAGTGCATTAGTGTCCCAGTTTTTCCACATCTACTTTGACATTTGTCATTTTTCTTTTCTGTCATATTAGCCCATTTGATAAGTGTGGGGTGGTACCTCAGAGTTATTTTAGATTGCATTTTTCCAATCAGAAGTTTGAGCATTTTTCATATGACTACTGAAAGCTTTGAGTTCTTCTTAAAACTTGCCTCTTTATATCCTTTGACCATTTATCATTTGGGGGAATAACTTCATAAATTTAAATGTTTGAGAAATAAGCCCCTTTTCAGAGAAACTTTCTATAAAAATTTTTTTTCAGGTAATACTATGTACTTTCATCCTGTTTTCCTCCCGTTTTCCGTTTAATCTTTCCCTCTATTCCCCCTTCCCTTCCTTTTTCTTTTTCCTTTCCTTTCCTCTCCTACTGTATCTGTACTTAATATTGGGTTGCTTATGACTACTGTCTCTCCCAATCTGCCCTCCCTTCTATTAACCCTTCCTTTCCACTTCTTGTATCCCATTCCTCTCCTACTTTCCTGTAGGGTAAAATAAATTTCTATATCCAACTGAATTTGCATGTTCCAATTCCAATGAGAGTAAGGTTCAAGTGTTTCTCCCTCCCTCCTCTCCCCCATTTTTCCTCCACTATAAAAGCTTTTTCATGCCCCTTTTATGTCAGGTAATTTACCCCATTCTACTTTTTTTGTCCCAGGGCATTCTTTTTTTCTCACCTTTTAATTATATATTTTTAGATGTCATCCCATCATATTCAACTTAAAAGTGCTCTTTCATTGAATGACCCTTCCAGCCTCTTCCCCCTCAAGGCAGTTAGGGTTAAGTGACTTGCCCAGGGTCATATAACTAGGAATTGCTGTGTCTGAGGCCAAATTTGAACTCAGGTCCTCCTGACTTCAGGGCTGGTGCTCTATCCACTGCTGCCCCTGAATGACCTTTCTTTCCTCTGAAGGATTATAGTCCATTTTGCTGGGTAGATTATTTTTGGTTGTAATCTTAGCTCCTTTGCCTTCCAGAATATTGTATTCTAAGCCTTTGCTTCTTTAATATAGAAGCTGCTAAATCTTCTGTTATCCCGTGGCTCCACAATGTTTGAAATATTTCTTTCTGGTTGCTTGCAGTATTTTCTCCTTGACCTGGGAACTATGGAATTTGCCTATTATAATCCTGACATTTTTCATTTTGGGATTTCTTTAGGTAATTGGTAGTTTTTTTCAGTTTCTATTTTACTTTCTGATTTAAAGATCTTGGGGCGTTTTTTGTTAATTTCTTGAAAAATGATGTTTAGGCTCTTTTTGATTCGTGCTTCAAATAGTCCAATTATTCTTAGATGATCTTTCCCTGATCTGTTTTTTTTTTTTTTCCCAAGTTTCTTGTTTTTTTCCCAATGAAATAATTCACATTTCCTTCTTTTTTGTTTTATTGTTTCTTCTTGTCTAAGTCATTAGCTTCTGCTTGCTAAATTCTGATTTTTAAATAATTTTGTATCTCTCTTTCTCCATTTGACAAATTCCACTTTTTAAGACATTCTTTTTCTTCAGTTTATTTTTGTGCTTTTTTTTTTTTTTTAAATATCATTTGGCCTATTTTGTTACTTTCTTCACTATTTTTTTGGTGCTTCCTTTACTAAGCTATTGACTCATTCTCATGCTTTTCTTGCATCAGTGGCATTTCTTTTCCTAGTTTTTCTTTTACTTCTCTTATTTAATTTTTAAAATCTGTTTTTAGCTCTTCCAGAAATTCTTTCTGGGCCTGAGAGCAATTTACATTTTTGAGTCTTTGGATGTAGCAGTTTCAATTTTTGTTTTCTTCTGAGTTTGTGTCTTGATCTTCCCTAGTAACTTTCTGTGGTCAAGTTCTTTGATCATTTTTCCAGCCTATTTCTTGATTTTTAACTTTCTATGAAAGGTGGGCTCTGCTCCCATAGTGGAGGGGGGGGCACTGTTCTAAGCTTTAGGTTTTTTGTATAGCTTTTGTCAGAAATAATTCTGGAGATCTGTAACTTTTCTTCTAAAATGCTCTAAGGAGCATGTGGGCTTTCTGCTCTTCTGCTCTGTGCCCTTGTCTGTTAGCTACCACAAGTACTCTTCTCTGCTGTGGCACTGTCATCAGAGTTCTTGCTTCCCTACAGCTGCCTGCTTTGATGTGCCACTGCTTCTCCTTTCCCTGGGTCTGTGACCTGGACACATGGTCAATACAACAATCCTTCATCAAGTGCCAGCAAAGGGACCCTGGTAATCTCCTTCTAGTAGCTTTCTGATCTTTTTACAGTCTTTAGATTCAGTTGCCCCTAAGTCCTGCTGCTGATTTGCCCAGGTGTCATCTTGCTGCTGTCTTATTGCACACATTATAGGATGGCCTATATTCCACTTTGTAGTGAGATAGATCTTTTTCTGCCAATCTTCTAAATCTCCTTGGGTTAGCAAAGTGTTTAACTTATTCCTTTTGTGGATTCTGCTGCACCAGAATTTGTTTGAGGCATTATTTTAAAGTTGTTTGGCTGGGGATTTGGGAGAACTTAGATGAATACCTGCCTTTTTTCTGTCATCTTGGCTCTCCACATTTGTAATTCAAGCACTAGACTAGCCAGATTTGGTAACTCATCACCAAAAGGTAGTTTTCCAAAATGTGGTAGGTACAGTGATCAAAATTATTGAATATTTTTGAAGTACTCTAAATCACTTTAAATTGTTTAAATTCATATTCTGATCCCGAAGGGTAAAATAACTGGTTTTGCAGTAATATAGAATTTCCTTGTTTTCTGCCTGCATATTATAACATAATTTTGCAAAGAGCCTTTTAATTGAATTGTAAGTTGATCATTCTCCTGAATAAATAAAATTTTTTATTGTCTTATTTTTAAGGAGAAATAAAACTTTTTGTGATGAGTAAATGACTGGTTTTGGGGAGGTTTAGTTGTGATATGTGGAAGCCTCAAAGTACAATAGGTACTTAATAAATATTGAAGGATCAGTTGAAGTACAGAAAAGAAAATGTGATTCACTACCGTTTATTATCATTGGATTCACAAGTTCTGTTACAGATGGTAAGGAATGCCTAAGGTAATAATTTTATCTTAATATTTGAGCTATAGGTAGCATGAAAACTGATAAGCTGAAGTCAGTTTGAATAGTTACATGAAGACCACACTGGTAAAATGAAAAATTTTCCAGAGAAAATTTTAACAAACACTTAAAATTTTTGTTGATATTTTTGTTTTTATATCACCTACACTTATTTCCTTCTACTTATTTATGTCCCTGTATTTCCCATGCCTCCAAAGTCTTAATGCAGTTTTAAGCTATTAAATGAAGCTTTAGCTACATTAAGACTTTTTGGATATCTTCTATAATAATTTTCACATATGTTACCCTCATTCCTGCCCTTTTCATTTCATAAAGTAAAGAATAAAAAAGTGAGTTTAGTAAAACCAAAAAAGTCTTATGTATTGGGCTCCAGAAGGGAATATTCCTTAGGGGGGGCATCTGGAGCAAAAAAGGAAATTATGAAAGTGAAAAAAGGGTTAGTGAGCAGGAAATTTACTTTCAAGAAGTCCTAGAAATGGTCATGCCAAATGCAGCAAAATTCTAGATGATGATTGTACAGAGGCCATTATTTTTTGCTTTTATCTTCAGGAGCTGAGCTGTTAACTCTACAGGGTGTGTCTGACTCCCAAAATATACTTGGTAAGAGTAAACATTGAGCTAATTTTTCACATATTTTATGCTATATTAGTTGGTTTTTTTTTTTTTTTTTTTTTTTACTGTGGAATGATAAACAATACCTTATTAATGCCTTATTTTACAACCAGTTCAATTCAGCCATGATAAGTGAGTAAATTTTGCCTTATTTTGTAGAACCTTGTGCTTTTTGGATAGTAACTGATTACATTTGTTATTTGAATTATATTTCAGACCAGATAAATCTATATACAATTTGAATTTTAAACATTATTTTATTGATATGCTTATTATGACTGAAAGAATAAGTTGCATGGAGTTTTGGGAAGTATTAGAAGACAATAACAAAGAAATTGTTTTTTGGGGCAGAAATTGATTTTTTTGACACACTTAATTACATCAACTAATCTTCTTTCCTTCCTACTACATTCATTTTTATTTGAAGTTTTGAGTTCCAAATTCTGTTCTTAGCTCCCTCCCTTCTTTCTCCTTCCCCCTCCCCCCTCCCAAAGACAGTAAGCAATCAGATATAGATTATACATGTGCAGTTATGTAAAACATTTCCATATTTGTTATTTTATACAAAAAGACTTGAATAAAAGAAAAAAGATAGAAAATGAAATAGCATGCTTCAGTTTCTATTCAAATAATATCGGTTCTTTGGGGGTACATAGTATGCTTCATCATTTGGGATTGGATGATATTCTTGATGTGCATGTATGAATCTTCATTGTCTTCAAGTCTTTGGATTCTTTCATTACTAATCTCAAATCATATACCAACAAACTATTTGCCATTGTCCCCCATACCTGCTTCTATGTTGAAGCCAGTGAGAATCAAGGGTATATGTTCACTTATCAGGATTTTTCTAGAATTTCTCTACTTCATGAATTCTAACAGATGGAGATTCATCACTTGCAGTGATCTTCATGATGATATTTTTGCTTAAATTAATGTTATTAAATTAATCATAATCACTTGTTCCATTCAAGACTGAGTGGTCTAGTAACTTGTGAAATGATTGAACAGTCAGTCCTAAATGTGTGTAGGTTCTGTATTTGAAAGTTTGCCACTTTCTAAAATTTGTAATCCAAAAATCAATAATGTCAATATTTTTTGTGGTCATTTAAGGGACATATGCAGAGTATTTAAAAAATATTCCCAGTTGCGTCCAACAAGGCAATGCTCTGCCTTCTTGCTCTTAATAGTATAAACAAGTATCCTTTTCATAGTCGTTTAGTGCCATGTCTTTTACATTTTTCTACCTTTTTGTTGATTTTGTTGTTTAAAAAGGCTGAGAAACAGTGCTGAATTTTTGTTTAGTTTGCCTAAGCACAGGAACTCTGACATGCCTTATGGAGAAATACATGTATGCTATTAGTCTTGAGCTTAATGTTAATGATTCAGCAATATAATACATTCAGAAAAAGAAGCCAGAAATTCACCGATTTTTACTTGAGGCTACTCTAGAAAGTGCTAAAGTAAATGTGACCAGAGACAGGAATCTAATGTTGATTAATGTCCTTGAGGGTCTTTATAGAACATAACTGCTGTAGATGATGAGAATTAAATGTGTCTCTTTGCTTTTGGACATATGATGAAACAACTCTACCAATTCCTTTACCAGTTTCTTCATTGACTAGTTTTATTCCTCTAATTTCTTTTTCTTGCCTTGGTTGCTGTAGTTAACATTTCTAAAATAATATTGAATGACTATGATGATAATGGACATCCTTGTTTCACCCCTAATCTTTTTGGGAAGGCTTTAAGTTTATCTATATTAAAGACAATGCTTGTTCTTGGTTTTAGATAGATACTGCCTAAATTTTAAGAAAGGACTTGTTTCTCTAAGAAAGAGGACTTATAGATTGTCCTTCCATTTATTTATCTGAATCTTTCTTTTGTCTTTTGACTTTATCAGGACATTAAATTCTGATGTAGTTCATTTCTTCCTTTTTTCATGTCAGTATTGTACATGTATACCCACATAGATAAAATCCTAATGTTCATTTCTTTTTTCATTTAATTTTCTGTTGTACAGAAAAACTAATTAGAATATCAATAGTTGGGAGTATATACATATGTATATGTATGTGTATAGTTATATGTACACCCACACTTTGGCAAGAGGAAAAAATAGAGTACCAAACAGTTAAATTGATGTTTAAGTGACTAGTCCAAAAACATTAAGCACAGTTTGTTATAACCTTTCTGGTTTGTCATTAAGCCTTTGAAAGTCTGGGGTAAATGTCATGCTACAATGCAACATCAGAGTAGGATTTTTATATAAACTGTAATAAGAAAGTTATTTTAGCATCTTTTGCCAAGGATGCTTTCAAAATAACCAGCTCTGGCAATCAGAGTTGTTGTTCTTTTTAAAAGAATTAAATATATTGAGAAAAATGTTCTTGATTATTTTAGAGGTTGGTTTTCTGTTTTTATTTTATTCTTTTTAAATTTTAAAAATTCCTTTTTTCATTCAACAAAAATTCATCTTTTCTCTTTCCACCTTTTTTCTCCCTAATACTATTGGCCTTTGAGAAAAAAAATACAACATGTATATTCAAGAAAAATAAATTGCCACATTAGCTATACCCTCCAATATATATCTTAATCATTCTTAGTGAATTCTCTCTCTCTCAAGAGGAGTTAATTGACATGTTTCATCATGAGTCCTTTGGAATCATAATTGATCATAGTTCACTTTATTAATTGGAGTTCCTCAGACTTTCAAAGCTGTTGATCTTTTTCAATATTATTATGGTATAAAGTTTTTTTTTTTTTTTTTTTTTTTTTTTTTGCATTCTGCTTTATTTAGTTCATGTAGACCCCAGTTTCCTCTGCAATCATTCACTTCATTTATTACAACACAAAAGTGTTCTGTTACATTGCTAAATCATAACTTGTTCAACTATTCCTGAAGTTTGCAGCTTTTTGCCCCTTACAAAAAGATATGGGTTTTTTTTAATTTTTTTTTATTTTTTTTTTAATGTTGGTCCTTTTTCTCTTCATTTGGTTTCTTTAAGGTATAGATGTAGTAAAGTATCAGTGGAGCAAATAGTTTATTAGCTTTTTAAGCATAGTTCCATTGCTTTTTTAGAATGGCTGGACCATTTCATAGTTCTTCTAAGTGCATTAATGTACATGTTTTCCAGTATCTCCCTCAGCGTTTTCTTTATCTTATTTTTGGACAACTTTGTCAGCCTTAGTGTATAAAAATTTTTACTGCGCATTTCTTTTTTTTTTTAAATAATGGTTTAAAGCAGTAGTGTCAAGCTCAAAGAATAGTGGAGCCATTAACTGTTACATAAGGATTCCTGATGATGGTCTGTTGACTTAGAAAATCAACATTATCTTTATTCTGTTGTATTTTTAGTTACTTTGTTAAATACTTCCAAATTACATTTTAATTTCCAAACAGTCCATGCCTGTTTGACATCTGTTTAAGTGCCTTTTTTTCACATGTTCCTATAGATAGCTTGAATTTTGTTACTCTGAACAGTACCTGTTTATATATCATTTTACTATTTGTCAATTGGGGAATGGCTCTGATTATTACAAGTTTGAATTATTTCTCAATAATTCTAGAATGATACCTTAACCAGATAAAGTTGCTGCAAAGATTTTTTTTCCCCTCATTTACCTGCTTCTCATCTAATTTACTCTTTGTGCAAGAACCTTTTCATTCTATGTAATTAAAATGGTCAATTTTGCCTCATTTGATTTTCTCTGTTGTTTGGTCATGAACACTTTCCTCTAATCATGGGTAATTTCATCCTTGCTCCTCTAATTTCAAGGCTTAAGTTGCTTTTAAGTTGAAATGGCACTTTGGATCTCATTTATTATTTTTGACAGGTTTAAAAAAATTGTTCCAAAAAAAAAAAATGAGTTCCAAATTCTCTTCTTATCTCTAGCTCCTTCTGCACCCATTGAGAAAGCATGCAATATGATATAAAATAGTCATCAAAAACATTCACATCTTAGGCATGTTGCCAAAAAAAAGTAAGAAAAATAAAATGGGAAAAATACATTCCAAATGGTATTCAAGAGTTCAGCAGTATTTTCTCTTGAGGTAGAGAACAGTTTTCATTATCAGTCTTTCAGAATTGTCTTGGATCTTTGTATTGATCAGTCTTTCACAGTTTGTCATTATAATGTTGCTTTTATTGTATATAATGAACTCTTAGTTTAGCTCACTTCAATCTGTATTGGATCATAAAGGTCTTCCACATTTTTCTGAAAGTATCTCCCTTATTTCTTATAGCATTGTATTACTCCCTCTTAATAATATGTCACAACTTGTTCAGTCATTCCACAATTGATGGGTATCCCCTCACTATCTAGTCATTTTTGATGGATGTCCTTGTACTTTCCATTTCATTATCACCACAAAAGTAGAGTGATATAAGTGTTTTTGTACATATAGATCCTTTTCTTTTTTAAGGCATATTCGTGAATTGTTCTCCAGAATGGTCCAACTAGTGTACAGCCAACAGTGCATTAGTGTACCTGTTCTACATTTATACCAGTATTTGTCATTTACCTTTTATGTTATGTTAGTTAATATAATAGGTGTAAGGATGTAATTTGCATTTTTCTAGTTATTAGTAAATTATAGCATTTTTTCATATGATTTGATAGCTTTGATTTTTTTTTTTAAACTTGCCTGTTCATATCCTTTGACCATTTGTCATTTTTGATATTACTTTGTTTCCTATGATACCTTTTAGCAAAATACACACATAGTTTCTCAGATTATCTCTTTTAAAGGCAGACTTTTGCTTTTTTATTTGAGATTATGATTGCTACTCCCACATTTTTTGCTTCAGTTGAAACATTTTAAGATTCTGCTGTAGTTCTTTATTTTAACTCTATTTGTGTCTATCTGTTTCAGGTATGTTTCTTCTAAACAATATAATGTTGGATTCTCATTTCTAATTCATTTTCCTACTGGTTTCTGGTTTGGGGGCTGAGTTCATCTCATTTATATTCAGTAATTATAACTATTTTCCTCTCATTTTATTTTTCTTTCTTTTTACTGTGTTCCTTCTCAAAAATTTCTTTTGCTTCTGACCATTGTTAATCCCCGCCCTTTCTCCCTTTTGCTTATCCCCTTCCCTTCCTATTTACTTCCTGTTGGTTAAGATAGATTTCTATGCCCACCTGAGTATGTATATACTTCCCTTTTTGAGCCATTTCCATTGAGAGTAAAGTTCAAATGTTGGTCTACCTACCTCCTTGTTTTCACTTGCATTGTAAATTTAAGTTCTTTGTGAACCTCTTTCTTGTGAGATCATTTTCTATGTTCTTCACTTCCCTCTACTCCCAGCATATTCTCTTTTCTTTTTTTTTTTTTTTTTTTTTTTTTGAGATCATCTTGACACAGTAGATTCAACTGCCCTAATATTAAAGTTCTAAGAAGTTACGTGTTATTATTTTCCCGTGTAGGAATGTAAACAGTTTATACTTATTGAGTCCCTTTGAGTTAGTCTTCTTTCCTATTTACCTTTCTATGCTTCGCGAGTCTTTTGTTTAAATATTAGATGTGTATTTGGCTTTGATCTTTTCATTAGGAATGCTTGAAAGTCCTGTATTTTCGTTAAATCTTATTTTCCCCTCTCTCCTCTCCTCCCCCTGAAGGATTATACTCAGTTTTTCTAGGTAGGTTACTCTTGGTAACCTATTTTGTGGTCCTGTGGAATATCTTATTCCAAGCTTTCTGCTCCTGTTAAGTGGAAGCTGCTAAATATTGTGTGACAACTAATTGTGGTTCCCTGATACTTAAATGATTTGTTTTGGTTGTTGGCAACATTTTCTCCTTGAACTGAGAACTTTGGAATTTGGCATATTCTTTCATTAAGAATATATTAAGAATATTAAGAAAACTTCATATAAATTTTCATTTTGGGATCTCTCTCAGAAGGTGATTAGTAGATTCTTTTAATTTCTATTTTACTCTATTTTTAATGTATTAGGATACTGATAGATTTCTTGAAAGCTGATATCGAGGCTTTTTTTTCTTTATTTATTTTTTTTTTTTTTTGATAATGGCTTTTGGGTAGTTTATCTATCTGAAATTGTTAAATTATCTTTCCTCAATTCATTTTCTAGGTCAGTTCTTTTTCCAGTGAGATATTTCCAATGAGAGATTTTTTCACTTTTTTAATTCGTTTTAATTTTTTTTATTATTATTTTTTGATGTTTTATAGTATCATTAACGTCCACGTGTTCAATTCTGATTTTTCATTTGTTTATTTATTTGTTTTTGGTGAAGCAGTCAGGCTTAAGTCATACAGCTTCAAGTGTCTGAGGTAAAATTTGAACTTGGGTTCTCACTTGGGGCCAGTGCACTATCCACTATATTATCTAGCTGCCTCCATCAATTCTGATTTTAAGGAATTGTTTTCTTTAGTGAGCTTTTGTTCCTTTTTTACCATTGGATTTTTCTACCTCTTACAGTAAAAACTATTAGGTGAATTTTTTTTCCCTGAGGTGGTTGGGGTTATGTGACTTGCCCAGGATCACACAGCTAGGACTTTTAAGTGTCTAAGGTCAGATTTGAACTCAGATCCTCCTGACTTCAGGGCTGGTGCTTTATCTACTGTGCACCTTGCTGCCCCATGAATTTTGTTTTTTAAGGTATTATTTTCTGAAGTATTTTTCTGCCTTTCACCAAGCAGTGAATTCTCTTTTCATGATTTTCTTGCATTACTCTCATTTCTTTTCCCAATTTTTCCTTTAATACTCATTCTGTTTTTAAAATAGTTTTTTAGCTCTTCCAGTAATTTCTTGTATCTTTTTTTCTTTGATACTTTGCATATGGTTGTTTTTATGTTATCTTTTGAATTTGTGTCGTCTTCCCTGTCACCATTTTTTGTGGTCAGGTTTTTGTTATTAACTTATTTTTACAGCTTATTTTTGACTTTGAATTTTGTTAAAAGTTGAGTTTTGCTTACCTAGGAATGAGAAGTCTTAAGCTTCAGTTTTTTAATGATGCCTTTTTCTAGACTAGTTCTGTAAGTTTTTGATATATCCAAAGTAATCTAGGAGAAGTGTGATCACTACTCTCCAGATCTGCACTCAGATCTTTAACAAAGGGGGCTGCAGCCACAACAGTGCTCCTTACTGCCCTGGAATTGTGACAGAGAACTACCTTTGGGCAGTGAAGTTGCTAAGTAGTACCTGATCCTTTACTAGTCCTAGTATTTCTGATATGTTAAGAGTTTCTCTTTTTATGACTCCCAGATTGAGTGCTTACAGAACCCATTTTGGCTGTGTAAAAACATCCAGTGAAATTTTTCATCTGAAAAGCAGTGATAGAAATGGGAGGATGGGAATAAAAAGGGCAAAAGAAACTCATCTTGAATAGCTTTTTTTTTCTTTAAATTTTTAATAGCTTTTAAGTTTCAAAATAATGCAAAGATAGTTTTCAGCATTTACTCCTGTAAAACCCTGTATTCCAAGTTTTTCTCCCTCCCTCCATTTACCTTCTCTCCTAGACGACAATCAATCCAATATATGTTAAAATATGTGCAATTCTTCTATGCATATTTACACATTTATCATGCTGCACAAAACAAATTTCAAAAAAGGAAAAAAATGTGAAAAAAAAAAAGCAATCAAACAACAAAAAAGGTACAAATTCTGTGTTGTGATCCACATTCAGTTTCCACAGTCTTTCTGAATGGAGATGGCTCTCTCCATCACAAGTCTGTGGAATTGACCTAAATCACTTCATTTAGCATCAGTTCATGTAAGTCCCTGCAGGCCTTTTCGAAATCATGAATGGTTTTTGTAACTAACTCTTCTGCCCGCCACATAAGATTAGGGTCAGAAACAGTAATATGTGAAAGAGCTTTAAAAATTGTAAAGAGAAGGTGGTATTACTGCATTAGATGAGAAGGATGATTGTGATACTCCTAGCTGCCCCCAGTTTAACAAGGTATGCCTCTTAGTAAATCTAGTTACTTTTTATTGTTTATTTGTTTCAGTTATATCCAACTCTTTGTGACCCTATTTGGAGTTTCTTGACAAAGATAGAATTTGTTTGCCATTTCGTTCCCCAGTTCATTTTACAGATAAAGAATTCAGGCAAACAAGGTTAAATAATTTGCCCAGGGTCATTACAGATACTAAGTGTCTGAGGCCATATTTGAACTCAGGAAGTTGAGTCTTCCTGACTTCAGGCCTGGCAGTTTATCCATTGTGCTACATAGCTGTCCTAGTTATTCTTAAATTATGTTTCAATAAGGATAGAGACTATATTTCTGATTTCATTGGTATAGTATTCATATCAGTAGACATATCTATAATTTATACCAGGGGTTCTCAAACTACGGCCTGCGGGCCAGATGCAGCGGGCTGAGGACATTTATGTGTCCAGCTGGGTTATGGCATATGGGCTGAGGGGCGGAGAGAAGAGAGTGAGTTTTTGTTTTTACTATAGTTCAGCCCTTCCACAGTCTGAGGGACAGTGAACTGGCCCCCTATTTAAAAAGTTCGAGGACCACTGATTTATACTATTTGAGAATTAGTCTAGAACAATGCTGTCAAACTCAAATAATAACAAAAGGGGGATGGTGTAGGGAAGCATACGAACTTCAGAAATCGGAAATCAGCATTGTTTTATTGCATTTTTACTTTTATTTATTTAAAAAAAATTTCCCCTTGCATTTCACCTGGTTCTCTGTCCCCCCATTCCTTGTGTGCTGCAATCTTGGAACACTGAGAATTGAAATGATTTACCCATAGTCAACATAGGTATTATTTTAGAGTGATCAAAGCTGAATGCAGATCTTTCTTAATCTGAGAATGATTCTGTTTTTTATAGCATACTGCCTGTCATTGGAGTATATTATATATTAATATTTTTCTGAAAATATCTTTCATTTGCAATGACTGTTTTTCTCAGTAATATTTACTGCACTTTTACTGAGATGATTCTTTCTGTTCTGTTCAGTGGGAGGCATAATTTTTCACTCAAGAAAAATAATTAGGTTTATGTCTTGAGTGCAAATTTTAAAAAAATATTCATTTCAGTTCTGTTGCATTCATTTTCCTTGTGAGGCTGTTCTACTGGCTTTTTATTTGGTGTACCTTCTTAACAATTGTCCTTGTTGTGTTAATAAATATTAAGATAATGCTTACTTTCTTACCTGAAGGCTTTCAACCAGATAAATAATATTCCTGGAGATTGGTGCTGTAGTGAATCATTTTAGGAAATGAATTATAGAAGTATGGATTTGTTGTTGTAAAGAACTTTTTCTTAGTTCTTCCATGGCCTTTCTTTGATTATTACTTTTAAGGATTACTGGTCTCGTTTCTGATGCAGGAAGTCCTGAATAAGTAAACCTTAAGGAAATGGGTTGGGTTGATATTTTCACTAATTCTACTGGTGCATCTTTATAACATTAACCTTTGGCAGGTTTTTAATTAAAATTTTGTTCTCACTGTATTACATTTGTTCATGTTGTACAATATAGAAACATAGGTATAAATTTTTTTTAAGAATATAGTTCAGTGAGCCCTGTATAAATAGAAATGAATATTTACAGATCTTCTAATCTTGTCCTATTTCTTCATGGATTCACTTTTCTTAACTTGAACAAATTCATAAAAAAATGTGGATAATACTACTTGACTTTCATAGGAAAATAATTGAGAATAATTATTATACTTTTATAGCTCTTTTCAAATCTTAAAAGTAGCCTCCATAGGGAGGTGATCACAAATAAGAATTTTTATAGATGTTTCCAAATAATTACTAGATATGCATTGCTGTTTTTTAGTAACTGAAAATTTTGCATTTGTTTAAAAAAAAAAATGAAACAAGCCACATTTTTGCTATTTCTCAGATACACTATTTTGAAGATATGTATTCTCCTTTTTAATGCTAAATTATAATAATTGAGAACTAGTAAAATATTATCACTTAATTTCATTTTTTGGTGCAGTTTAATATTAATATGGTACTATGGCCTAAGTCTGTGCTAGATTATTTTATTCTTAGTTCTTGAAAGATAGTTGTTTAGCCCCATTGCCATTCATTTAGCTAAGGTGAGTTTGTCATAAAATTTCTCACTGTCCTTAAGATTTGTTTTCCTTTATTAGCAACTGAATACTTTTTTTTTTTTTTTTTTTTTTTTTTAAAGCCCAGAGAGACAAATTATTTGGATCATTGGGTGACTTTAAGTTACTTAGTGGTATTTTTCCTATCTGCAGCCTGAACTTCACTGTATTTGGAGCCACCAACTTCATTTATAGACTTCACTTAAAGACATTTACGACTAATTAAATAGTTTTAAATTGGACAATGATATTTTTTCCCCATCAAGTACAAGCTAAAATTGATTTTTAACATTGAATTTATAAAAAACATTTTAAAGTGACAGCTTAGATTTGTTAGATTTTTCTTTAATGGTGTGAGCTATATGGGTCTGTTATAGAGAGGATAACTATAACTGATGATGCATATTAATTTAATGTATTTTATATGGTTACTTATAACCATATAAAAATATCTGATAATATGGTTAATAAAGGCTTAAAATAGGTTTTTTTTATTCATTTTTTATTAGCACCCACCACACAAGATCAGACACCAAGTTCTGCTGTTTCAGTTGCCACACCTTCAGTTAGTGTTTCAACCCCAGCTCCTACGGCTACACCTGTACAGACTGTTCCCCAGCCACACCCCCAGACGTTGCCTCCTGCAGTTCCTCATTCAGTACCTCAGCCAACAGCGGCAATACCTGCTTTTCCACCAGTAATGGTACCTCCATTTCGTGTTCCCCTTCCCGGCATGCCTATTCCACTACCAGGTAAACCAGCATCTGATAATTTTCTTATTTTTTATGTTTTTCATATGTCAGCAAGTTTGTTCTCATGTGTCTGTTGCATATGGAACTTGCCTTGAATCTCACCCATTTTAAAGTGTTTTTTTTTGAAAGATTCATGGCTGATTGCAGTAATTTCTCTTTTAATTTTTGGTAAATGTATCTTTTGTTTTTGTATTTTCACACCTGATACATACACCAGTTGTTAAAGTTAGTCACATTGAATATTAGCTTCAGATGTAAAAATTGATACTTTTATTTTAAATTCAGTTATTTTTAAGGGATCAAGTCTATTCAAATAAAAGATGCTACACATTTTATGAACATTAAGGTATGAAATAAAATGCAAACTATTTAATTTAAGGAGAAAAATCTCCACAGGAACCTAGCAAACTATTTCTATAAGAGAAAGGCCTGTACTTTTTCTTAAGCTGAAAAGTAATGAGGAAACTTTAAAGGTAGCAAAATGATGTTCCTTTACACATTATAAAATAGTAATAGTACTGCGTATTTCTAATTTAGATGCTCTTGCTGCTGCCAAGGAAATTAAGAATAGTAGAATCTTAGAATGGTCCTTAGAGATTTGTCTAGTCCTACCCCCTTGATTTTATAAATGGGAAAATTGAGATGCATAGAGATTGTAAGTTGCCATGGGATACATCCATAGTTTGTAGTAGAGCATAGGTCCCTAGACTCAGTCTAGTGATTTTTCATTAATATCTTGCTACTAGTATTCCATGTTGATTCTATTTTATGTTGATGTCTTGAATAAAAAAGTAGCAGGAATAATTTTCAGATATGAACATATCAAATGCAAACAATACTGTGTCCTTAGATGTAAACATTTCAGTCTTGAAATAAAATTAAAATAGGGAATTCAGATAATCATTCTTGGTGCTATCATGTGAAAGACTGCTAATTCTTTTATATAACTCAGTAATGAAGACCAAAAGCTTGAAAAAAATCCATATTTTTCATGTAATGTTCTAGAATGTTTAGAATTTAGTGATCATGAGCATAGAGAGCAATATGTGGAAATGATTTGTATCAACTAACACAAGTGTGGAACAAGAGACAAAACATGCTTCCTTGTTCTGAGACGTAAAAAAATTAAATTGTTTTTAATCTTTTATAGAGTCGATATATTTAAGGTTGTGACTCACGAAGAATAGCATTACTATTCCAGTTTAAAATGCATTTTATTTAGGTTCTTAAATAACTTGGATTTGTCAAGCTGATAAAAATGACAGGCATTATTGAAAACCATTGCCCTATAATTAATTGCAGTTTTTAGGTACTTGTCAAAGTGTTCACATTTATTAATGATCTATGATGATCTACAACAACTCAGCAATATTTAGACTCCAGAGCTGCCTAAAGATAGAAGATTCCTTAACGCAGGTGTCCAGCCATCTTAGAATGTCAATCTCTGGTCTGGTTTAGTTCTATTAAGGCCAATCATAAAAAAATTTAGATTCCTTTTGTCTCCTGCAATCAAAATTCTATACAATATGGTGCTAGTTTACCATTTTAACTTTTTCTATTTTCTTTTCATATACTGTACACTGCAGCTCAACTCAACTACTTGCATTTCTAGTATCAAAAGCATATCTTCACAGACTTTTTATTTTTACTAATAGCATACAAAAATTTAAATTGCTTGAAGCTTAATTTCTTTTATGTTAAAAAAAAAAACCTGTCACTCTTTGCAGTTCTTTCATTTTGACTTGCCTACCACTTTGCCTTTTAAAAACGAAAGATTTTTGCAAGGATTTTCTGACATAGAAAAAAACCTCTCTCAATTCTTTATTTCTTATTTTATTAGTTGCAACAGCATAAGATGAGATCCTAAGTTCTGAACAGTTGAAGGAGTTGGGGATGTTTAGAGAAGATGAAGGATCGGGTGATATGGGATATTGTAGCTGTATTCAAATATTTGAAGGCCTGGCTTGGGGAAGAGATAGGAGATTTATTTCTTTTTGCTCCAGAGGGAAGAACTTAGCACTAGTGGATAGAGGTTATAAGTAGGCAGAATTTAACTCTAATAGACTTTGCAAAACTCAAAACTATCTAATATTAGAGATGCATGAGTTCCTAAGTAGGGATCTCCTTGTCACTAGAAGCAAAGTTTGTTAGGAATGTTGTAGACTAGATTACTACATTGAGAGGGAAGGCGAATTATAAATTCCAAGGTATCTTCCAAAAAGGTCTTGTGATTCTTTGGGAAAAAAGGCTGGATAGAAGAGTGAAAATAGGATTATAAATTCTGTTATGTGGTCTCATTTAGATTAATTCATTCTTTCATTGTGCTTCTTTGAAGTTGGAAGAAGAAATGTAGAAATAGTATTCTTTATTCAGTTTGTTTCTTAATTTTATCTCCTTTTCTCTTCTATCCTTAAATTTATTTCAGGGGCAAGAGAAATAGGGCAGTAAAGTGCCTTTCTATAAATTCATTTGCTATAGGATATTGTAAGCAATAGCAGTTGTAAAGTAAATGGGTAATGGAATGAGACAGTGATTAAAATGAGGAAAAAGAAAAAAGTATGAAGTAAAGGCACAGGAAAGAAGTGATAAAAGCTATCACTTGGAATAGGATTATAGAATTGAATTTCCAATATTAAAAGTTAAAACCTTATTTAGAGGTTTAGACAATTCTGAAATTGAATGGAATATTCCAAAATTCCTATTGCAATTTCTGTAGTTAAAAAGTAATAAATTAGTAAAAAGCATTTATCTTAAAAGAACATATTTTGATGAGACTACTTTTTAGGAAAGTTGAACCAATTGTTCCCTTAAAAATAGTTGAATGAAATGTGTATTTTCTTCATAGATGTGACCAAGATAAGATAGGCAAGCTTTTGTCTTTCTATGTTCAGTATTTAAAAATTTTCAAATCCAAGTATTTATTATGCTTTATATTTTAAAATATGAAATAAAATACATGTTGGCCTGGTTGACTTAATAAGGTCTAAAAATCTCTAAAGTTAATAGATCTCATTTTAAATTTATTTTCATATATTTAAAAATTCACAATATATTCATTGGGGGGGTGAGTGAGGATACTCTGAAATTAATTTATTAAGTAGTTCCTCTGCAAAATTAAAATTGGTTCAATCATCCTGTAGATGGCAGTGTTTATACTGACTTAGATCTATTACATGCTATAACTTCCTTCACAAAACGAATTTTTTACAGTGTATTCTTTTAAACATTGATAACACCAAATCTTTCTCTTGAGACTAAAAAACAAAACAAAACAACTAATTGCTTTGTTCAGTACCATATAGAAGAGTGATTTTATTTCTTGTTTTTAATTTAATATTTTTAGCTTTAATAAATCTTTCATTAAAGAGTTTAAAAAAATTGGAGACTTTGTTTAATCTTAAAAATCAATGAAACATAAAGCTATCTTTTATTCTAAAGTTTTTATTTTTCTATTTGTTTTATTAGTTTATAAACCCAGGGGTTTAATTTCATTTTGAGTGCTAGAGTTAGTTTTTCCTGTCATTTTTAAGGATAAAAAATTAATTTGAAGAAAAGCATTATTTTTATTTTTTCTTGCTGCCAAAATGTAGTTATTTTTACCAAGTTTTCTTTTTTACCTTTGTCTTTGATTCTCCTTGAAGCCTAAATTAAAAGTCATAATTTGTTTTTGGATTTATATTTTTCTTTTTAACTTAGATCCCCTTTTACCACAACATTTATTTAGTAAGAATTTATTCAAAAATTGCATTGGGTGCAATTTTCTTTATAGCATATTTTATCTGTTAATTCAAGTTAGAATTCACGATTATTTACATGTAGTTCTTCTCTGTATGCACAGTACTGAAGGGGTGAGGGAGTGGCAGTTTTCTTAGTATTTTATGCTGCCTTCACAACATTTCCCACCCTTGTATTTCATAAAAGAAAACATTATTTCCATAGTACTGAACATTGCTATTGTGGCATTAGTTAAGCTTCACTCTGATCTTCTCTGCCATTTTTTTTTAAAGTATGCTTTGCTTTGGAATATTTTCATCTCTCTTCATTCCTTACCTTCTTTGCCCTTGCATGAATGTATCATGCATCAGCTACTGCATGTGGTTTTTAGCAGCATAGTGAAACAGAAAAATGTATTGTCAGTTTCATGCTGCATTTGCCTTCCATTGGTTTCTAAGCAACAGCAGCATGGATTTTGATCTCCTGTAGGAAAATGGCCCATATGAGAATTTTAAATATGTGTGCATGGACGAAGAGGTCTTCCCATATTGAATTTAAACCCCTGAGACTCCTTGAAATGTTATGGCAGCTGGTTCAATATAGAGGTAATTGTTAATATAATTTATAGTTAATATTATTGACAATTTGGCACCACTTCTTGAAATGTCAAAGCAACAAGAAATTCTTTTCTGTGGTTTTTGTCTTTTCCAATGGAAATGGCATTCTAAATTGTACTGGTAAATTATTATTATCCTGAATCCCAGTGGTAGCTGACATACAATGGCAGCTTTCCAACATGCTTGCTTATCCATTTTACAGGTGTAGCAATGATGCAAATAGTCAGCTGCCCGTATGTAAAGACAGTCGCTACCACCAAGACCGGTAATTCCTAAAACCATCTTAGTTCGTTTTGTCTGTAAGTTGGCATGGTAGTGAATGTTGTTGTTTATTTTTTTTTCCCAAGTAAGTGGATCTTTATCTTTTAATTTCTAATGAGCAGTATAAATGCAGATGTCACATTTGGCCAACACTTAATTTTCCCAATAGTTGTAGTGTTGTTGATTTTGTTTTTTTTGTTTTTTGTTTTTTGTTTTTTGGTTCACAAAAAAACAAAATAAGGTCAGATTATTTTAATTATTACTTTATGTAATAAGTGTGAACTATTTCATTCCCATATACATAACATTTAAATTTTAGTTTAAATTCTGTTGTGTGTGTGTGTGTTTTTCAATTAAATTTAAAAAATCATTTCCATGTCTAAAGTGATGTGATTGTGCTTGCATGCCAGTACGTTTGTGTGTATGACTATTTGTATGTATAAGTTTACATTTTTAAAGTTACTGAATTAAGATAGTTTGGCTGAAAAAGTGTATCTTGTTACTAAACTTGGACTTAAGTAAACGTATTTTGAACAAACTTTTAGTTTATATCTCCTTGTGTATTCTGTAGGATATCAGACTATATTTTCTCTTATGTACTTAATCTAGTTAGTATAAAGTAAAGCCAAGACTTAAAAAAATGGAACACATTTGCTTTCTTTATTAATGAAAGTTAAAATCTGAATTTTGAGAGAGATGAAGATAACAAGTGGCTTGGCTTAAGTTTAGTTGACATGAGGTGGATTTGGTAATATCAGTCATTCATTAACAAATATGAGTTCATGGACCTAGTAGTTAATACCTTTTTAGAACTAGATGATCATGGTTGAGATTTAATTATGTTTTTGGTAGTCTTTTCATTTTCAAAAAATTAAAGAATTAATATTTTTCTGTATTGATAATTTTATGTGCTATTAACCTAATTTAATATTTCAGCTACTTGTTTTCTTTTTTTTTAAAATAATTTTTAAAAAGTATATTATGAGAGAAAATTCAATTTCTGGCAATTCTTTGTGTTGCATTTCAGAGTCTTTTATTTATGTTTTAATACTTCAAAAGGAAGGATTATCATAGACATCTTTAGAATAGTACACTTATGAAATTTTACTCTTTGCTACTTTATTAATTTTTTACATAAAATATAAGTTTATTGAGATTATTTAATTAGTTCATTTTAAGATTGATTGTTTTAATTTGGAATTGATATCTTATTGTTTTATTTTTTCATTTTTTTCCCTTTTAGGTGTATTGCCAGGAATGGCCCCTCCTATTGTACCCATGATACATCCCCAGGTTGCTATTGCTGCCTCACCTGCGACCTTAGCTGGAGCAACAGCGGTTTCTGAATGGACAGAATACAAAACAGCAGATGGGAAGACATATTATTATAATAATAGAACATTAGAATCAACATGGGAAAAACCCCAAGAACTAAAGGAAAAAGGTATAGCAGTTTAAATGATCAAGTTGTCATGGTTTATTTTGATAAGACAAATTTCATACTGTATAGAATTCTGAAACTCTTTACCCTCAAACTTCTGAACATAATATTGAAGGGAAATTATTTCTTCATTGAATCACTAGTTTGGATTTGCTTTGAAAACTTGAAATTGGCATGTCTTCTACATGTTTGTCATAGTTTTCTCCATTTAGAAAAGCTTTAATTATTTAGACACATTGAAATGATTTTCTTATTAACTGTATTGTTAGGAATATGTGTAGTTTGTTACTTGAGATTTATGTTTGATAGGACTGGTTTTCATAATAGATATGTTGGATACTTTTGGGAAGTATCTTGTGTCTAAGTCATTTTTCTTAGCCCATCTTTCATTGTAATAAATGGCCTTTATCAATGATGCCTGAAAGAGTTGTGCCCAACTACAGTGTACAGATTGTTTTATTTCACATTAGTACTTGTCAAAAACTAAAATTGGGATACCTATAATTTTTCTTCATAAAACATCTTTAAATCATCATTACAGCAGAATTTAGTTAATACTGTTAAGGTAAGATTATTTTTATAATTAAGAAAGACATTGTATTCTTTTAATATTTTTATAGTGGTAGCATTTTAACCATAATTATTCTTATTGAATTTCTGACTTTTATGAAGACACAAAATTATACCAAGAATTTTAAACAAATGTTCCTTCATTGTTACTTGAAAAAGAGAAGTGCCAGTTAAGGGTCATTGTAATATATATAAATAATACCAGATGCAGTGGGCAGCAAAGAGAAGTATAAGAAAGAGAATATTAACATAGATTAAATGAGTAAAGATGAATTCACTATATTGTTATGATTTTGATGTATTAGTCTATATTTTTGCATCTGTCCCATTAGCTTTTTCCACAAATGCTATTACATTATTTTTACTTTAAATAAATCTCAAAATTTTGATACATTGATGGAAATTGTCTAAAGTGTTGAGCAGTAGAACTACATAATTATTAGGTCATTTTATGCAACTAGAATTTAGTGTCTTGGATTTATTGAGTAATGTACCCAAAAGAAATAATTTTTATATGTATAGAAGAATTGCATATGTTTAACATATTTTGGATTATCCGCTGTCTAGTGGAGGGAGTGGGGGGAAAAAGAGAAAAGAATTTGAAATACATGCTTGTGCAAGGGTGAACTCTGAAAACTTTTTTGCATTTATTTTGAAAATAAAAAGGTATTATTAAAAATAATTTTTATTAGCTATTTGCCATCTGATCTGATGGCATATCTTCTCAGTTAAGATATACCTTAACTTACTTTGGAAAGCCTCTTCAACCAAGATTAAGCTATAAAGTTTTATATTTAAGATTGAAATAAATCACTTTGGAAACTCCACTATATCTGTATTGAAGGGAATTAAACTTTTAATAGAATATCTTTTTATAGAAAAATTAGAAGAAAAAATTAAAGAGCCAATCAAAGAGCCTCCTGAGGAACCTCTACCAATGGAGACAGAGGAGGAGGAACCCAAAGAAGAACCCATAAAAGAGATCAAGGAGGTAAAGGACTATGAACCAAATGAGTGTAAGATTATATTAAATTTTGAATAATTTTCCATATATACGTTTGTAAAATATAGTTGCCTAATGGTTCTTAAATTGACATGAAATATGCTTGATGTGACTGAACATAATTATAAATTTGAGCTGAAAATTTTTAAAGAGTTTATGCTTGTGATTTCATTTGGAAAATTTTTCTTAAAAATAATTTTTTATTCTAAATGGATGTTGTTATAACATTATAATATTGTATTGTATCATTATATTACAAAATTATTATTTTGCACAATTGGTAAATATTGAATTAATTTACTTTTCTGCTATTATTGTCTTCTTGTAATTAGTGATAATATATAGCTCCTGTTTTCTCTGGAAATATTTCTCCTCTAGTAAGGAGAAGCAGATTTCTTGTAAAAACTTAGGCTGAGAGACATTTTAGGCTTCTTCTGGACTAAAATCTTTGAAATTCAGTTACATTTTATTTAGGTCAAGACTACCTATTATAGTCTTTTATTTTGGAGGGAAACAATTTGTCCCTAGATGAGAAAAGCATTCATTTAGTACTTTCTGGGTTTCAAGCTCTGTTCCTTTCTGACAAATAGGAAAGAGATGAAATCCTTGCTCTCTTAGAGCTTATATTCTACTGGAAAAAAGAACACTTCTAGGGGGGGAATGGAAGCTCGGGAAAGGTGTTTTGATCTGAAAATCTCAGGGATGTTGAGTAGAGTTCTTGGAACTCTAGGAACCATGATAGTCTTGATTTTAATTCTTATTCCCAGAAGAAGGGTGAAAAAAATGGGAGGTAGAATGATGTGATGGACATCTGTGACAGTAAGGGAAGACCATGGCAGCACCGAAACAGTTGGAAATTTGTTTTCTAGATATGTATCAGTCAATCATTACAGCTTAACTACTGGGTTAGAGTTTCAAAGCACAATGATTTTGTTCCTTCATGTCATGGTATTTAGTTTAGAGAGTGCCCAGCAGCAGCAGTGGCTGGAGATCAGGGCAGGAAAATGACAGGTGAAATATCGGTGGTAGTCAGGGCGGGCTGGATATGATAGGATGGTAAAACAGGTACTATGATTTAAAACTCTCCTCAAGTTATCTTATCACTGTAGGATTAGCCCAGGGATGAAACTTGGAGACATTTGTGGTTTGGATATTATTAAACTAATATTGTGAGTTAAGTGGAAGTGACAATATTAGGTTATGAATTATTTTCTCTTTAGGAGCCCAAAGAAGAAGAGATGACAGAAGAAGAAAAGGCTGCCCAGAAAGCAAAGCCAGTAGCAACTACACCCATTCCTGGCACTCCTTGGTATGTATATTTTAACCTACAATGAGCAATGCTTTCATTTATGCTTTGTTATATTTCTAATATAGATTAGGTTATTTTTATTTTTTTGGTCCTTCCACATTAAGAAACTTTTTCTCCTAGGGAAAGGCATATTTTCAACTCTGAAAAAGATTCTGTACAGTTGGATTAATTATATACCAACTGTTTAATCCTAGATCATTTTAATAACTCTAGAATATCAAAGAAAGGAAAAAGTTAAATCCTTGAGAACATAGCCTTTCAAAATAGTGAAAATTGATTGTACATTAAAAAAATTAGAAAGCCAAGTTTCTAAACCCAAATAAACGCAGAGGAAGAAATCTGAATTCAAGGAGGGATTTTTAAATTGTAAGTTAGATTAGGTAGGTTCAGAATCATTTTCTTTCTGTTCTTAGACATTCCATCTCCTTTTTCTATATTTTTGCCCTTACCTATCCCAATGCCTGAAATATGCTCTTTACTTTAGTCATAGAGACATTTGGTACTTGTAAGACATGGCTCAAGTGCCATTTTCTGCATGAAGTCTTCCCTGTTCTTTCCAACATTTAGTATCTTCCATTTCCAAACTGCCTCAATCATTTGTCTACTTTGAATATATTTGAATGAATTACATTTTTTTTTTACATTATATGTATTTTTAAAAAAATATTTTTATACATACTTGTTTTCTTCCCCATTGTAACACAAACTCATTGTGATTAAGAATCTTTATTGATACTTGTATCCACAGTGCCTGGCACATGATAGATGCTTAATATATACTTGATGATTGATTTGTTGATGTTAATAGTGGAAAGAATTCAGATAGTAAAAGTGAAATCACTTATGCATTTTATTACAGAAAGCTTCAAATGGAACGTCTTTCTCCTTGTACTCATTTTTATACTTTTGTTAGTGGAGTGGCACTCAGTTCTACCCTGCCATCCTTATGTATCCCTCTGTAAATTCCATGATAATGTCTGACCTTACATTTGCCACCAGAGGGCTTCCTTGGACAGAAATAACTGTCATTATGAAGACCTATATAAGTGTAATAGTACATTTGAACAAAATGAAAGTGTAGTTTAATAATATGATAATTACATTTTACTAAGAAATGGTAACATCAGTCTTGTATCAACTGGAACAGCTTAGGGGTATGCTTTATTTTAGAAGGATGAAAATAACAAGTAGTTATTTATAAAGATAATGCTTAAACCTACCTATAACTGACTGCTAAAGATTTTATGTTAAATTGTCTCTTATAAAATACATTTTAGTCTCTGGATGAAATAATAGAATATAATCTTTCCTATAAATGAGGCATTGAAATATTCTAATTGAAAGATTTTTATGTTCCTGAAGAGTCATAAGTCTCAGTTTCTTACAGTATATTCAGAATGGTTTTCAGCAGGGTCTAAACCATTATTTATATATTGAATGTATTCTTCCTGTTATACTCAGTGGTTAATATTGAGCATACTACATACAAAATGTACTATGCATTACATTTTGTATAATATGTACATTGTGTCACTTTTTTTTTTTTTTTTTTTTTTTTTGCTGAGGCAGTTGGGGTTAAAGTGTCTTGCTGGTCATACAGGAAGTGTTAAGTGTCTGAAATCAAATTTGAACTCAGGTCCTCCTAATTTCAGGGTTAGTGCTCTATCTACTGCACCATCTAGCTGTTTATTGTTCGATTTTACAGTGACACAGAGAGGAGAGATGACTTTTCAATAAGAGGCTACAATGGGCAGCTGATTTTGTTGGAAAAAAATGAACTCATTTGTTTGTCAGCACTCTTAAGCTTCTCATTTCACGGTTTGATTATGTTCCTCCATAGTTTACACTGTACTTTGAGAGAGCTTTATATTTAGCATTCTAAAGTTAGATTATTTTAGTAAAGATTATGTTTAAACGATTTTTGTTTTAACGTGAAGTTCTTAATGCTTCCTATGTCTTCCTCCTCAGCCCCCCAAGAAATAACAGTTATTTTCATGTTAGGCATTAAACATGTCTTTTACTCAAAAAAACAATGATTAGTTCTTTGTATCTAGGAAGTTAGATTAGAAAAATGATTTTTTTCCCTCGAAGATAGCATTAAAAAGAAGGTTTCAATATAACTTTTTGAATTCATCCTTAGGTGTGTTGTTTGGACTGGCGATGAGCGAGTTTTCTTTTATAACCCTACAACTCGTCTCTCTATGTGGGACAGACCTGATGATCTAATTGGAAGGGCTGATGTTGACAAAATTATTCAGGAACCTCCTCACAAGAAAGGAATGGAAGAAGGAAAAAAACTAAGTGAGTGTGAAATTCTCTAATATTTAAAAAGTAATTTCTCATAGTTTGGGAGAATATGAATTCCTTTAAATATAAATTTCCTTTTTCAAGGAACATGGACATTTAGTTAAAATTTGCCTTTGTGAATTATATCTTAAAAAATATAAATATATGTATATACACATTCCTCTCTCTGGATGAAATAAAGACTGGGTTTGGTGATATATTAATTTACTATTTTTAACATAAATTACCTTAGCTAATATTTAGTCCAAAATATATTTGTAGTTTGATGTTCTTATTATTAGTTCTTATTAGTAAGTTTAGAATATTACTCACTGAAATTTTTAAATTATTTTGAGTAGAAATTAAAAAGTATAAAGTAATCCAAAAATTCTGTTTTCAACATATATTTTTTATTTAGAAAATCAGTCACGAAGTTCCTAGGTCTTTTTAGTTCAGAATTCAATAAGTGAAATAGCGGATGAAATTTTGGGAAATAAAGAACCTTAAAAGGAAAAGGACACATTTTTTAAAAAATATTTTCACATTAGTCATGTTGTGAAAGAAGAAACAGAATAAAGGGAAAAAAGTCATAAACCCCGCCTCCTTCTTCCTTCTGCCAAAAGTGAAAACAGTATGATTCAATCTACATTTTTATTCCAGTTTTTCCTCTGGATAGAGATAATATTTTTCATGTTACATGTTTTCATGTATGAATCTTTTGTAATTGAAGACTATTTCATTGAAAAAGTTCATTAAAATTTATATCATATGCATTATTAGAAAATGAAATTAAAAAAAAGCTATTCTTAAACATTTACAAATGTTTGTTGAATTGTTTGACATTCCCTTAAAAACATGTATATCTCTATTTACCTTGGTGTAGGAATTTGTGTTTCAGAACTTCATTTTGTTTCATGAATTCTTCAGACTTTATTTTTAACATAAAAGGAATGACCTAACTGCTTGGTGGAATTATCTTTCAATGTTTTGGAAACAAAACCAATTGTAAGATATGTACTACAGAAGGGTTGAACAATTTCATGGATCATACAGAAATTTTATTGTTATTTCCTGCTTCCAAAATTCCTTTCAGATTTTCTTGAGACTGTTGCACATCTTGCTAATTGCTAAGAACATTTGGAACCCTTTGCTTTCCTCCTTCAAATATAATTGTTTTTATATATTTGAATTTTAATGAACCATAGTGTCTTTGTAACTGAAGTACATTTTAAAAAGTGATTTTTGGATTTTTGGTTGATGCTTTGCGTGATAAATAACATTTATAGTTCTGATAAAATCACAGTAAGCTAACAACAATCACCTACTGTTCTTCATGAACAAGGAAAGGTTTTTATTGTATGTTGAAATTTGGGTAAAAAAAATTTAATTTTAAATATAATGTAGAAGAAGGCTAGGTAAGTAGAAAAGATAAAATAATACCATTCTTTATTGAAAGAATTGACAAGTCAGTAGTAAAAAATGTATATGTTTATAGATGACATATTTGTTATGTTTTTGCCAGGGCACCAGACTCCGACCATGCTGTCTATCCAAAAGTGGCAGTTCTCTATGAGTGCAAGTGAGTGAACTAAATATGAATTGCAATTTTATAAGAGGGTGAAATTAAAGCAATTTGACCTTATTAAAATTAGTCCTAAGTTTACAAAATGATTTTTTATTCTAGGTACAAGTATATTGAACACCTATAACTATATTAAATTTGTCTTTTATTTTAGGAAAGGAATGCAAATAGGAATTCAAAAGAGAGACTTTATGTATAAACATGTAGATTGTTCATTGTTTTACAGAAAGCTTTATAATTTTATCTTGCAGTTAAAGAAGAGCAGGAATCAATAGAAGAAGCAAATGAAGATGAACCAATTAAAGCGAAAAAGCGGAAGTAAGTTAAATCAGATAGTTTATAAGATTTCCCCTCCCCCCTTTCCTCATTTGAAAATGCAGGGTTTTTTTTTTTTTTTTTTTTTTTGAGGCTGGGGTTAAGTGACTTGCCCAGGGTCACACAGCTAGGAAATGTTAAGTGTCTGAGGTCAAATTTAAACTCAGGTCCTCCTGAATTCAAGGTTGGTGCTCTATCCACTGCGCCACCTAGCTGCCCCACGAAAATGCAGTTTTTAATAGACACAGTAATAAACAAGTTATTGGTAAAAAATGAATGATAGCCAGACCTATCTCATAATAGATTTCTTCTTCTTCTTCTTCTTTTTTTTTTTTTTTTTTTTTTTTTTTTTGTATTAAGTAATTGTGTATTATTGTTTGCAAAATTTTAGCAAGTTTTAGTTATCTAAATACTTTTTATGGGCTAGATGTTAACATGGCCCTCACATATTCCTTTATGAAGGAGAGAAGAATGTTATTGTCCATGAAGTAATCATATAACTAAGGGTGAAATTAGTTTAGATTTTTGTTTTTATTAGAAAGGAGATTTAAAAAAGATGTTGGAAAGTGTAGCTTTGGATTGTCATTGAGGCTGAGGTAATCTAGCAGATAGATAATGCTGTCTTATAAAGTTGTCACATGATTTGCCTGATCTGGTTTGTTAATTAGAGGCAGAGCTAAGTGCATTTTTTCTGACTCAGAAGATAGTTTACTTTTATTTAGTTTTATTGTATATTTGTTATTTATTTTATTTGTATTTACTTCTATTTATAATAAATTTATGCTTTGGAATTTTCAATTAGAAAAAATTGTTGCAGAACCCCAGATCATCTTCACACCCTCATGATACATTATGGTAAAGTCTTCAGTGGAGGCCTTTTATACCTAATTTTAAAGAAAAATAATTTAAAAATAAAGTATTACAGGAATCATTTTTGTTTAAGCTCTGCTCTTTATGGTCATGTTAACTAGCGTTTAGTTTTAGATCATCATAGTTTCTAAAATAATCTCATATGCAAGGACATGTTGTCTGCTTACTTTGTGTCTTCTTGCTGATCCCTATGTTAACACATTAATGATAGTTGACTGGCTCTTTTTCTGTGTTTGTTAACCTTAGATAATTTTTTAATCATTAGGTTCACCTTCTTTTGGCAGCTTATATTTTACTCTCTCATACACACTCATTTAAATTGGCAATGTATACCAAGGAATGCAACCTAAACTTAAATAAATTAAGTCTACTCTCCCAGAATCATTTAATATATATTAAAAATGGAGGTAGGTATTAGATTATCTGTTTTGGATTATCTTTATCATATCTTTCTATTTGGTATATGTAATTGAGAGAACTTCCTCAAATTGTCTTTTAACTTTAATGTCCATTTTTGTAGGGACAAAGAAGTTAATTGTTAAACAGTTCTAATCTGTATAGTTTTATATTGAACACCATTAATCTATAGCCCTAGCCCTTGTTATATATTTCTAATTCTTTGCCCAGAAAAAGTAATAGAAGTGCCAGGTAAGTTATTGCTAACTTACTCATATGATCAGAGTTGTTAGTATCTGTATAAAAATAAAAGTGTAAAATATAAAAATTTCAAAATTTTAATGCCACAAATAAGCTTTATTAAATGTTTTGTTTTTAATAGTTTAGTCACATGTAATATGAAAAATTTTGAGAATTAATCTTTCTTGAAGGAACTAGATTTATATCTTTTCCTAATGAATCAAAAATCCCTATAGGAATAATTTATTTTTTTAATCTTAACCAAGAATGTTTTTTAATCTCAAAATTGATTGAATTTTTTTGTTTTTAAAGAGAGAACATTTCACTTTCTAATTTACCAAAGTCTGATGTTGAGCTGAGTGCATTCTGTCAGTCTTACAGTGTATTCATTTTAATAAGGAACCATTATTTTAACCATAAGAGTTATTCCTTTTTTATATTTTGATGAAATCTGACCTGTGAAAGGTTTAACTAAGAAACTTCTTGATTCATAATAAGTATATTCTTAAAAATTATGCTGTTTTTTAACTTGGAATTAATAATTTACTTAAAAATGGCTTTATGTTGCATTCTTAAAGGAAAGATGATAACAAAGACATTGATTCGGAGAAAGAGGCTGCCATGGAAGCTGAAATTAAAGCTGCCCGAGAAAGAGCCATTGTCCCTCTGGAGGCCCGAATGAAGCAGTTCAAGGACATGCTTCTAGAGAGAGGGGTCAGAAAACAATCTTTGGGGGAGATATTTCTGTTTTGTATAAGTAATATAATATGTCTTGCTAAAAGGTCATATTCAAGGTTAGTGATCCTATTGGGGATGGGGGGAGAAGGGACAAACATAGCACATAATATTCTTTTTGAAAGCACCTTTTCATGGCAAAGTTTATTTAACTTTATGCTTTACTCTTTAACATATCTTTTTTTTTAAATCTTTATTCACTTTAGGTTGATAAAATATCACGTTTCATTTAAAAATGGTATTAACATCAGAATAGTTGCAACAGTTGAAGGAGATGGACCTTAATTGTAATGACTTCTGCTTAGAGCAGAATTGTTGATATTATATGAAATTTTGTTAATGGAATTTAACTGAGAAGGAATCTATTGGTTCTATTCAGAGGCTAATTTGAGGAAATAAAATTCTTCAATTTTAAATCATTACCTATTCTGTAAAAGATTGGAGCAAGCTTATGAAATCAAAATGCAAATCTTCAAGGCTCTTTTCTGATGTACTGATTTTTGAAATGTCACCCAGTAGTGGTTATTTTAATTAGGTGTGTATTACGGTTATATAATTATATAGAAATGTTCAGAGCCAATTAGTGGAAAATTTGCCATTGCTCACTTCCCACTGTTTGTCATTTATTAGTGATGGAAACTTCAGTGTGGTTTTTGTAATATTTCTTTTTAAATAGATGTCCTGTAGATTTCAAGAAAATTACATTACTCTTATATTTTAGAGGAAATGTAATGATTAGGCAATAACTCTTTTTTATTTTAAAGGTTTCTGCTTTTTCAACCTGGGAGAAAGAGCTGCACAAGATAGTTTTTGATCCACGTTACTTACTTCTTAATCCTAAAGAGAGGAAACAGGTAAATGGGAATTATGATTCCTTTACATCTCTCAGAGGAAACAAATTTTAAAGTAATGGAATTTAAAGCAATCAGTGTGTTCTTCCCTTCTCCCCCTGATTTTCCCAATGAAAAGTCCTGAGAATTTTTGCTCTTCCCTTCCACTTAAGAAAAATTACATCTATAATTATAATCTATGTAATTAAAAATAGCAAAGCAACCTGTTGAGGATTTCTTCTGGGAAATATTTGGATATTTTCTTTTTAAGATTCCTTATAACAGCCAGGCTGTCATAAAAACTATTCCAAATGTGCCCTTAGGTCAAACATTCTCTTTATTTACATGGTAGATGAATTGTGATAGCTGACTAAATTTAGTTTACTTCCATGGTATAGACTAGAAGTATCTGGTAGAAGCATCTTGACAATTGCGATGATGTATTTATTACAAATGTTTTGATGACATTTTCATTTGTCTTCTAAAACATTTGAACTCATTGTCCTGCCCATTGCAATAACATCTGACTTCCCAATACTGTTCTCTTTAATGTTAACAACATTCACCAGTTTGGTAGATCTTACCACCATTAATTATTTTATCAAAAAATTGTGATTAGAATTGTGCTTTGAACAATTGTGCCACTATGTATGCAAACACAGTCTTTTCTTTTTGTGGAAGCCAGATTTTTGATTTCTCAGATATCGACTTAAATGCTTTTAATAGAGAACAAAATGTTGGAGATATAAGAGAGAACTATGAAAATGTAGTATTGAAATTATGTTCCAGGCAGAGGGTTTTTTTTTTTTTTTTAAGTAGTAGCTATGTGACTATTGCTAGAGCTTCCTAAGATATTTTTCCACTTTTAAGAAAAGCTTTGTGTCTATAGTTGGTAAATGTGTTACATGTTTCAATATGTTCAACATGGTGTACATAAAAAAAATCCTCCTGGGGTCTTCCTTTATATAATTTTTCTTATAAGTTCATGGCAATGTAAGTTAAAAAAGTATTAATCAAAGAATTGTTTCTGCTTGGAAGAACTAAATGTATCTGCTTTTAAGAATAGAAATATTCTATTCTCCAGTCTTTCCTACATTCTTTTCTGGAGTAAGGTTAAAAGTTAATGATAATATAGCCTTAACTTTGGTTGTATTTGAAGAGGAAAAGCATCTAATATTGGTGTGAGATCTCAATCACAATAATGATTGAAACATGCAAGACAATTTGGAATTAACTCTAAATTAGGCAAATCTCCCCGAGTCTGCTTTCACAGATATAAAACACAAAGGGTAGAAGTGTCTTAATATTCCTTGTTCTCTTCTTCCTCCTTGCTATCATTTACATAGTGCTTTAGATTTTGCCAGGCACTTTATAAATATTATTTTATTTTGGTCTTCCCTACCAGCCCTATTAGGTAGGTGCTTCTATTATGTTCATTTTATAATTGGGGAAACTGAGCCAAGCAGAGGTGTTTCTTCCCCCCCCCCCCCCCAAGGTTTCACAGCTAACAAGTGTCTGAATCTGAATTTGAACTCAGGTCTTTCTGACTAGTCTAGTCTAGTACCTTGCCCATTACACCACTGGCTGCCTCTAGTTTTAGAGATTATGTAATCTAAGTCCCTTGGTTTACAAATGAGCAAACTAAATCAGGAGAGGGTTAGGCAGCAGAAACCTAGATCCTGCTGATGTGTAGTATAGTTCTTTCTGCCAGATCACACTGGCTGCTGTTTTGCTCTGTTGGACAGTAATTATGTTTTATATAGGCAAGTAGCCAAATACTGTATTACTGGAATTCTTGTAACTTCATCAAGGATTTACTTAAAGACTAGAGTTATTACTTGAGTCTCAGAAAAGTTGCTATGAGTTGACTCGTAGCCATACAACACAATAAGTAAATGTTAGCAGCGAGAGTGTTGTCTGTCTCTAAATCTAGCACATTGTCTATTATATCACACTAAAATTCACTTTAAATATGTTAATATTTTCTGTAATACAGAAATTGGTAAATAGATGAAATATAGTGAATTTATGTAATGAATCCCAAAATACATCTTCAGCTGTTTTTATTTTATCTTGTATTAATTTGTTTAAAAAAAGAAAGAAAGAAAAAAACACACCCCAAGACTTATGAAAAGTTTTAGGTAGTTTAGTTTCATGTTTATGAAAGTGCATTTTTTAGTTTACCCATTGCCTTTTATTCTATTTATATTTTAAATACTACTATGAGGTTGCCATTTGAAGTATATTTGTTCAGTTTTGTCATTTATTTATTCAACAAGCATTTACAGTGAGCCAGGGGATCTGCTATGTGCTGGGTATACAAAGGTGACAATAAAATGGCCCCTGTCCTAAAGGATCTTACAGTCTGTTGGGGGTAAGGGGAAAAGCATGTTCTATTGGGGTTAGGGGAAAAGCATGTTCACAGAAAATTAAACACAAAATAATTTCTGGAAGGAGGGAACTAGCAGCTGAGATATCAGAATAGTTTTTTTTTTGTTAGTTTTTTTGTTTTGTTTGGAGTAAATGAGATGTCAACTAGCTTGATGGTTTTCTTATCAACATTTATGTATTATTTATCAAATTGGTTAACATTTTTATAGGTTTTTGACCAGTATGTGAAGACTCGAGCAGAAGAAGAACGAAAGGAAAAGAAAAACAAAATTATGCAAGCAAAGGAAGATTTCAAGAAAATGATGGAAGAAGCAAAATTTAATCCAAGGTATGTGGGTCATTTCCATTCAGAAGAGAATAGTTTTATAATCTTTTTTTTCTTTCAGTATCATTTAAAAAATATCAGTATGAATTATGAAATCTTGAATTTTTAGGAGCTATAAAGATTTTTGTATGCTTCCTTTTTTTTCGTTAATGCATTTGCTGTAGAGTACAGTGGAATTTCAATTGCTGATTGTATGGATATATGTAGATAATTATTGCTGAAGAAAGTGCTTTATTCAGTTTTTAGAACTTCAAAGGAATAAATTTTAATTCATATGAAATATTACCTTACAGAAAACTTTCTCTTATTAAAGTATGTAGAATTATTGGCTTGCAAAACAATGTTTATTGTTGAAAACATTGAGTGAAGATGCTTTAATTTCAAATTCATATCGTAGGTTTGATACATATGTTTCAGTTATTTGTGAACAAAATATTGATTATACATATGCTAAGAAAGTAATGATCTATGTTTCTGTTACTTAAAACAGTGAGACATTGGAACATTAGTGTTAGAATTCTAAATATCTCTAAATAACTAGAGAATTCTTGGAAGATAAGGCATTCATAACTTAACAAAAATTAAGTACCTCAACTAATTGTTGCCTCTATTAGAATAATTTTAGTGAAGAGGAGAGAAAGCTAATAATGGATGAGATGATATTGGATAAGAAAATGTTGCTTTTTGCTGCCTTTGAGGTATTTGGTTATGGGAGAAGTAATACTTTGGGAATGACATAAGTGGCTCTAGCACTCTGATGTGTTTCTGATATTGTAATAAATTTTCTCCACAAACTGAAAAATCAGTGCCTCTCCTATCTCACATAACATTGATATGACTTATTTATTAGGTGAAGAAAAGAGGTTTGCATGACAGGTTATCTTAGTTCGACTCTAAAACCTAATCTTTGACTATGTGGGTTAGTACTTATGGGTGGAGATGTTGAACAAATTTTACTGTTTGTTCCATTGTTGTAGTTCCTTTAAACTCCATTTCTCAAATGATATATTGGGTCTGCTAACAAAATAGGCCACGAAAACCACATTTTGCCTTGTGTTCTAGAAAACCTTTACTTTGTAGTGCAGGATGTAGTGTCATTTTAACTAAGGGTTTCAAAGTTGATGACCCAATCTCCTATTGGATAGTTCAGGCTACAAGTTTGTTTGTTTTTTTTACAGGGATTTCCATGTTTGTTTTTAAATGGCCTTTTTAAATCTTTATAGGAATATAAATTCTACTTTTCTTTTTTTTTCACATATTGTAGTTTTCCAGAGAGTTGTATAAATATTAAAATTTTAAAACTTAATTAGAATTAATTTTCTTGTTACAGTACTGTTTGTCTCTACCTTTTCTAAACTCTGAGTGGGAAATCTGGTTGTTTTTGTTTGTTTGTAGTGAGCTTTTGCTGCAACATAACTTTGTTACATTAATTAAAACTTTAGGGGGATTTCAGATACATATCATTTTTCAGACCTGTGGTCCAAAGGTTGAATTATATAACGTGTTATAATGGGTGGGTTGTTTTTTTTTTAATATTGGTATACATGAAAGACTACTAAAATCCTTGAGACTTTGAAAAGGATTGAAATTTTTAGCCTTTGTGCTAATTATTAAGGGATTCCTAATGTTTGATCAGTGTTTTAGAATCCAAATTTCTTAATTAGCCAACCAAAGTCTATAGGATGTTATCTTACAATAAGATGTAATAGATTGTTTAGTTTTGCACATAAAAGAAAATTTATTTTATTGTCCTCATTAGAATTCTATCATCAGTTGAGTTTCTCACTGCCACTTTCAAGACAGGTTGGCTGTCAATGAAATATGTATAAGCTGCATTTTTTTTTTCTACACCTGTACAGGTTGGTGATTGCAGTGTTATCCATGAAAACATTCTTTCATTTTCTACTCTTTGCTACAAGGTGAAGGTTTCAAAATTCATGTCAACCCTCTTTAAATGTATATAAGATACAAAAGTTACTTTTTATTTTCAATCTAGCTTGTTATCTGTACTTCCTTTCTTTGGGCCTCATTTGTAAACATTAGCGCATTGAACCAGTTGATCTCTTAAGATTCCTTCCAACTTTAATATCTTATGAACTATTGATATATATCAAATGCATATCTTTTGTTATGGTGTGCGCTTCAGTTTTTTCCTTTGTATTAATGTTTGAATAGTTCATAATTATTTAACAGCATTTTTGCTGCCAAGTTATTTACTTCTTTTGGTAGTCCCGTGTTATTTATTAATTATAGGCAGATGTTGGGGACCACATTTCTCTGGCATATAGAGAAATTTCCACCAGCAAAAACAGCTCTATCAAATTAGCACACTTGCCATTTTGTTACAGAGCTACTTTTAGTGAATTTGCAGCCAAGCATGCTAAAGACTCCAGATTCAAAGCAATTGAAAAGATGAAAGATCGAGAGGCCTTATTTAATGAATTTGTAGCAGCTGCAAGAAAGAAAGAAAAAGAAGACTCGAAGACGAGAGGTGAGAAGGTAAGGTGATTTTAGTTCCAGTGGTGTGATTGATGGGAGTATGAATGGTTAGTAACTAAGCTGGTGCTAGGTTTCTAGTACTTCAATTTTTGGGCTAGTTCAACAGTTTTATAGATTTCAATTTGGCTTTTTGAAATTTCATTATATGTCTTCCAATCACTTTACAGGTAGAATTACATAGATTAGTAACTTAAGTGAGCTATGTTGTATTGTTTTAATTGGTCTAATATTTAGTCTTTTAAAGGCAATTAGTGACATTTTTAAGGTAATGAAAATGAGTTGTTTTTTTTTTTTAGTCCAGAAGACCCAGCACTAGTTATTTTCATGCCTGCTTACTCAGTTGATAGCAATTCAATTTCAGAATTCTTTATAAACAGTAACATTTAAATTTTGAAGAACTTTTTTCCCTTTCCTTACCTTTGTGAAAAGGTAGCATTTTAGAGACTTCTTAATCTTTCAGGAAATATATCTTATGTATAAATTACTGCTTATCAAAATTAAAGGTCGACTATTAAATTTTAATGAATTCCAAATGTCATTTGACAGCAATGTCAAGTGTGGAGCAAGAACTCACCACTGGGAAGGCAGACTGGCAGGGAGGTGGCATCAGTAGTGTACCATCAAAACATGCAGCCACCTTCCTTCATGTCCTTGTATGTTGTGTGAATGGAGAAAAATAACCTCTGGAGCCTAATCATTCTTGACATTTGAAATTGCTAACACTCTCTAAAACACAAGTAATGCATATTTGGTCTATTAGGAGATGATGCGAAGAAAGCAGCTTTGTTTGTAGAAAATAATGAAACAGTATGATAATGATATACTTGTTTCAATGAAAATTCTAGATGAATTATTCTTGTCAGAATTATTTGAGTCTTCCTATTAATTATTTGGCTTCTATCAAAGTAAAACTGTTCAGAAGTACTTTACCATTGACACTCTGTAAATGATTATGCTTCCCAGAGGAAATATACACAATTATGTACTATATAAGCATTTTATATGCTATATTGGAACCATGCCTATCGAATTGTTAAATTACTTTTGAATTTTAGATATATATTTTCATAAGTTAAAGATAAAACTGTGTTTGTTTTGATACTGCATGACTGTTCTTACATAAGTTGATTGTTTCTTTTTGCATTTAAAAGTACTGTTCTTTTTCTAAAAACGTTTTGTAACCATTTTATGTATTCTGTTTTATAACAAGTGGATAGACTTTACAGTTTTGTGCTGTGCGGCCTGTCAATCAGTTCAGTCTGACAGCTGTCAATCACTGACACGCAAAGTATTATGGGATTCCCTAGTGAGGAAAGAATTGGTATCTCTGTGTGGTGACTTTAGCCTCCCGCAGTTCCGGTACTTTACATTTTTTTAGTTTTTTTCCTTGTGAAGTGATGAGAGTTGTGCCCAGAATGTGTTAACTGAAAAAAAAAAAATTAAAAAGACATTACATCTAAATACACCTAAAATATTTTCAGCCTTATTTTCTTTTGCTTTTAAAATTTTAATTCTTTAAATTCTGACTTTGGTTTTGTATTATTATAATATAAGATGGCAAATGATGAAGTGAAGCTTTCTCAGCCAATATTTGCAAATTTAATTATTAACTATGGATTCTATACAGAAATCTTTAAAGTAAGGGTTTTAATACAGTAGGTTTCACCTTGATATTTTGAAAAGCAAGGTCAGTAAATACTTAACAGTATTTTTGTTAACCACTTTGACATTTTTCTTTTAAAAATATGTAGTGACACTTGTTTTCACTCTAAATTTTATTATGCTTTTTATAGCATAACATAATTAACAGTTACATGAATTTGTATTTTGGCAGTAATCATTTACAATTTTACTTCATCTTCAGACTGGTGTCATGGCTTTGTGACATCAAAATAGTTAATTTGGATAGGTAAAATAGTTATGTTCCAAAAATTATTTCCATATTTTATACTTTGGCCTTACTTTAGAATCACTGAGAAAAACATCTTGCTGATGAAATGTAGGCTTGTGTATAGACCCTCTCGTAATTAAAAAAAAAAAAACAAACCCCAAAATCCTGTGGTTCTTGATGTTGTCCATTTTGCTTTTGCTTTGTGGACCACAAATACCTCTTTAGCATCTGTGTAAATAATGGACATTTTAGTTATATGGTTTTTATTTTATTTTTTTAATCTTGTGGAAATACCCTTAAAATATAGTAGATTTTTTTAAAACCATAATTATCATTGAGATAGTTGATTTTTTATTTTTTATTTATTATTATTATTATTATTTTTTTTGGTAATTCAAGGAACAATGCCCTTAAAATTATTATTTATGAACAAAGTGACCAAATTTGGTGAAATTGTGGCCTAAGAATTGGCTAGTACATTTTATAGTACATACCATTCAAGAATTCTAGAATTGTGGATTGGCTTCAGATATACCATTAGTCTGTCATATTGTAACACAGCTCTATTTTCAGTCAGAAATTTGTTCTATGTCTTTCTTTTTCACTGAATGAAAATTGGTATTGTCATGCAAAAATAAACTTTCCTTTTTACTCAAATAAATAGATACTAAGGATGTAACCATTTTTAAAGAAAATCTTAGGGAAAAATGTGAGAGAAAAGTCACTTTAATGTTACTGGGAAGTGTACTGTGTAGACATTAAGGCATAATTTTTGAACCACAACAAGCAATATAAATCATTTTTACCAGCTGTATAAGTGCCTAGAAATAGTACCTAGAAAAACCAGTCAAGATTAATCCTGTTATGGGGGAAGCTAGATGGCACAGTGGATAGAGCACTAGCCTTGCAGTCAAGAAGACCTGAGTTCAAATGTGGCCTCAGATACTTAACACTTCCTAGCTGTGTGACCTAGGCAAGTCACTTAACTCCAATTGCCTCAGCAAAAAAAAAAAAAAAAAAAAAAAAAAAAAAAAAAAAAAAAAGATTAATCCTGCTATGAAGAGGAGGTAGAGTTTTACTGCAAATAGTTTATATTTCTTAGTTGTGTATTACACATTAAAACATCACCAAAAACCCTCAAAATAAAACAAAACCCAATACCCTTACTTTATGGACTTCATTTAGGCTATTTGAAAGTGTTTTTAATTTGTATAAATTCCTATGGCTTAGAAAGATTCATGTTTGATACTGTTTGCATGTTTTATTATACTGAACTTATCCTGAAAGAGAGCTTTCATGTAGTGAAATGTTTCACATAGGTTTTATAAAAGGCAAACTAGACTAACATCACTGATTTGCTAAACGTTATCAATAAATGGTTTCTTGGTCTCTATTGAGCAAATGATCTTTAATAGTTTTGATTGACCTAAATTTAATTATGTAGTCATTGTGTAGTAGAAATGCCTGCAGCTGATTGGTTCTATTTTTTGATTCACTCTATTACATGGAAAAATCTGTTTTATAGTTTATTTAATGAGTCTTGGAACCTCTCAGTTGTCTAAAAAGGCACCTAATTTCATATGCGAATATCAATTTCTTTAATTCTATGATGACATGATAAGTGAGAGTGTGGGATGGAGGTGATGGAGATTGGTATATAGGATGGTGGGGACTGTTAATTATTTTTGTATCCACACATCTCCATTTGATGATGAAATAGGCTTGACTCCACTCCTGATTTCTCATTCCCTGGGATAACAGGGTCTGAGAGTTATGCATATTTAATACTTGGGGGAGATGTATACCTGCTGTTGACAGGTTCTGAAGGAAGTTTTAAGATCTTTTGTCCAAAAGATAAAAGCTGCTCTGAATGATATGAGAGTATAGAGTGAGGTATGTAATTCCCCCTAAGGGAATATACCTCATTTTTTCCTTCTCCTGTTTAGAAAAAAAAAAGTGTTTGTAACATTATTAAAAGTTAATGCCATTTAAATAATATCTATGATCTAGTCTGATATTTATAAAGTTAAAGTTAGTTCATGATCTGTTTTGAGTTGAAGTAGTGATAAAAGAATATATTTGATGACAAGAAGGAAGAAAAAATGTAATCAAAGCTTTCTGTTATTATACATTGTGGCAGACATAAATTTTGGTTTGTGCTTGTCATTTAGAATCAGGGTTTGAATATATTTTTCATTAAATTCTGAAATTTGACCAAATATAGGAGAACTATTATTCAACTGTCCCCCTTGTCCTACTTATCCATCACATTTCTTTCTTAAAATCTTGAGCATCTGATGATTCTGTTGGATTTTTGTCTACAAAACTTAAAATTTATTTAGCTTTCTTGTTAATATTAAAAGAGAAATATTTTATTGTCATTATTGTTATGGCAAAAATAATTATTACCATTGTATCAAACTATTAAGTATTTTACTGCAACTTATTACAAGGTTTTATCAAAAAAATCAATCCTAGATCAAAATAATTTCATACTAAAAAAAATTCATACTTTATGGAAGCATCTAAGACATAAAATTATAATATAAGAAATTTTCCTAATTTGTCTTAAATGTTATTCATCAAAGAAATAATTCGTCTTCACTTTGTTAGATCTCAGTCAAGAACTTTTATGATTTGGCAGATTTGAAAATTTTTAAATAAAAAAGTTGCTATTCTTTTCCTAAAAAATTGCCAACTATAAATCAGGTACTTTGTAAAATTTTACATATTTCTTATCTTTAAGGTAAGTCAAGCATTTTTTTCAAGTAGCAATTATTAGTAAATTAGTTTCTCACAGTGTGTTATTTTTCTTTTTCTTTCCGTATTTCATATTCTATTTAAAATGTAGATCAAATCAGACTTCTTCGAACTATTATCTAATCACCACTTGGATAGTCAATCTCGATGGAGCAAAGTAAAGGACAAAGTAGAAAGTGACCCACGTTACAAAGCAGTAGATAGTTCATCAATGAGAGAAGATCTTTTTAAACAGTATATTGAAAAAATAGCCAAGGTACAGTATATGTTTATAATAATTTATATTTTTAAGTGGTTTAAAAAAAGGTATGTTTTGGCATGTTCATCAATACTGCTTTAATTGATCAATAGAATTTTATTTTGAAATGCATTTTGGAAATTTACATTCTTTATAAGAACAAAATTTGAAAAAATATTTGACAAAGTAGTTAACTCTGATGGAATTGGTGTGATCTTTTCTTTTTTAGAATTTAGACTCTGAAAAAGAAAAGGAACTGGAGAGGCAAGCCCGAATAGAGGCAAGTTTACGGGAACGAGAGCGAGAGGTTCAAAAAGCTCGTTCCGAACAAACAAAAGAAATAGATAGAGAAAGAGAGCAACATAAACGTGAAGAAGCAATTCAGAATTTCAAAGCTCTTCTTTCTGATATGGTGAGTATTATATTAACTTTTCTTTCACTTTCTTAATAAAAATCTTTGTTTTTATATTCTATGAATCTTTTTTGGTTTTACTTTATATTAAAGTGTTAAAGATGTTTCTATTTGTAAAACCACATATAAATATAAGGTAGGTCCACTAATTACGCTTTAATTGTCTTGCATGGACAAGGATAAAAAAGGTATAGATAAATAATTTTTCCAAAAACCTGTAAACAATATTATTACCAAAGCTTTATTTTTTCACCTTTTTTTGTATCATCCTTCCACTATTCCCATTCCCAATTCTCCTTTTGGCTTTCCACCATTCTCTTTTATTTTCTTTTTCTACTCTTCCTCCTTCCTTCTCTTTCCCCCCACCTTCTCCCCCCCTTCCCCCATCTTTTATGTATGGCACAGTAGAAGGTATGCTGGGTTTAGAGTTGGAGGATTTGCATTTCAAATCTCTTCTTTGCCTTTACCTCTGTGTCCCTGGGCCAGTCAGTTCTCATTGAACCTTTTTTGTCTCAGTTTTCTTGTCTGTTAAATGAGGAGCTTGTATTAGATGGCTCTTGAGGTCTGTTCCAGCTTTATATCTGTGGTGATGTTATAGTTTTATATATACTGGTTGCATTTTTAACTCTTGATGATTTTAGTTGTTGCTATTTAGAGGCAATTTCAGTTACTGAAGTTGTAATTTCTCCACATGGTTGATGCTTAAGTGGAATAGTACCATGTTGTGTTTTTTTAAAAGATTTGACAAATTCTTATTTATGCTGCTTCATCCCAGTTTGTCTGCTTTCTTCCACTAGTCTATTTTGGGGAATCAAGAGTTTGATAATTTTTGGAATTCTATATAAAAATTACTAGATTAAATAAAAAGATTAATGAATTTGATAGTAATGAAAGTTGTGTATAGCTTTTATTTCCTTTTTCCTAGATAGAGTTTAATAACATTGGTGAGCAAAAAACCCCAGAATTTCTCTTTGTTGAAGGAAAGTTAACAAAAATTTATTTGTGGGACTCAGGGTATTGAATGTTTCTTGTGTTTTTATTTCTTAATTTTACTTTATGATACGAAGCATTTTTATTCAGAGTTTACCTTCTGTTTAAATTTTTTTTGAAAAGGTGATTTACAATTGCAAATTCCACTGCTTTGCACTCCATATTAGTGCTTAAAGAATCCATGATTTCATCAAAATCATCCTTCAGGAACCTCTTTATAACTTAGGTAGTTTTTGGGAAATAGACGTATTATATCTGAAAAATTCATCATCCTGCAGACTTAGGCTGGTCCTTCTTAAGTCTTTTTCAGCTTGGTTGTAGGACCTTGTCTTAATATTAGCTCTACTGATAAGACTTTTAAGAGTGCAGGCTTATCTCCTGTGATATTGTAGCATTGGGGGAAAGTTTTAATGGAGACGTTTTATGTACCTTTTAATTATATATTGCCTTATGCCATATATCATATCTTAAATGCAACACTGATAGCATCTAGAACTTTTGATTTGTTTTGAAGGCTGTTTCCTAAGGAATATTAGTTCTAACAAGACCCAAGATCTTATTTTCAAGGTGGAAAGTTTTCATTTATGGTCCTAGTACGGAAAATTTTAGCTGTTTAAATTTGTCAGACATTTATTTTGCTGTGTATAAACAAAGGCAAACAATAATACAATGTCTGTCCTGAGATTAACATTCTGTTGGTGGATATTCAGCATTTTACACTAGTGGGCATGTACAATTTTAAGAGAAAATGTTGACCACTTGGAGAATCAAGAAAGACCTCCAATGGGAGTTGGTATACAAACGTTGCTTTGAAAGAAGCTAGACTTTTAGTGAAGGAGGTGGAGGTGAGGAAGGATTGTATTCCTGATGTTGGACCACTTATACAAAGACATGCAGGTAGGAGATGGAATATAGACATATATAGATACATGTGTGTGTGTGTGTGTGTGTGTGTGTGTATGTATATATATATATATAGACATATAGAGATATATAGATATATGGAGTGTCTAGCAGACCTGTTTGTTGAGTATAACAGAGTATGCTGAAGTTAAATAATAGGAAATAAAATTGGAAGGAGAATTGAGATTAGTCTATTTGCTTTAAATGTAAGTGGGGAATTTATGTTTAATCCTACAGGCAAAAGGGAGCCATTGAAGATTTTTGAGTAATAGCGTGACATGGTCAGATGTGGTTTATGAAAATCATTTTGGAAGCTGTAAAGGATTTGAGAGAAAAGAGACTAGGGTTAGAGGAGAACAGTTAGGAGGTTATTGCTTCCTAGATCTAAGGAGGTCTAATAAGAGTTGATGAAGATCTGAACTAAGATGTAGGTGGCATGAAAAAGTGGGGGGATGGATTCTGTGGAAGAAGGAATGACCAAACTTGGCAATTGATTAGGAATTGAGCTGGAGAGAGGGAAAAGTCAGCAATGACTCTTAAATTTGTGAATCCTTGTGATGAGAAATATGATGGCCTAGAAAAAAAAGGAGGAAGTTTAAATATGGGATAGGTTTGGGGTGGAAAAAAAAATGAATTTGGTTTTAGATTTTTGTTGAGTTTGATAGTTTATAAAAATCCAATTGGAAGAAAGCCAAGATGAGAAATTTGGCTACCAGAGTTAAATTATTTTGACCTCAAGATTTTGTGTCATAAGGAAATTGGAATCTGCAGTAGGAATGGTGAAATAAATGGTGAAGTAATATCATGAAAATTTTGAAGTAATTTAAGTATTCTGCTGATCATCAATAAGGATATCTCATTGTCCTAAAATGTGTTTGTCTTAATAATCTTATTTTATAAATGGCTATGGTATTTAAATCAATCAGCTGAAAAGGTATCTGAGATTGTCAATTTATTATTATTTTTTTTTAATAAAGGTTCGTTCTTCAGATGTGTCATGGTCTGATACTCGGAGAACTCTTCGAAAAGATCATCGATGGGAATCTGGCTCTTTGCTAGAAAGAGAAGAGAAAGAGAAGCTTTTCAATGAACACATTGAAGCGCTTACCAAAAAGAAGAGGGAACACTTTAGACAACTTCTGGATGAAACTTCAGCGGTAAGAATGGATTCTTATCTATTATGTTTTATTTTAGATAGGAGTAGTTAAATAACTTGAAAAAAAGGAAGTATAAATTTTAACAGTTATTGTTTTTACATTTTTAATGCTACATCATCCAGAATTCTTTTATTTCACTTCTCTCTCTTTTCCCTATTTTAGAGAAGTCCTGAGGTAATTTTTCCTCAACTGCCCTTTTCAGAAATTCTGTTTAGCTTCTTTTGAAGTTTCTGTGTTACATTTATTCCCATAGCTAACCCAAATAACCATATGTGTGATCAGTGGTCACCTCTTTTGGACCCAGATGTCCTTCCCTTCTTTATTTTTGATTCAGTATCATGGCCCATTTTCCTGCAGTTTGTGCACGTTGTTATCCAGGTCTTGCTCCTAAGTAACTGTTCTCTTTTTGGTGAATGGTATCTTCAAAAGTTATGATGTTTGCCCGTGTAAATGCAGGGTTTGCAGGTGAAATGTCTTAGGCCACCTTGAAAATATGGCCATGAAAATAACTCTTGTGGCAAGCCAACAAAAAGAAATTGCATTAAAGCTGCCTCACTGTCCCTAACTAGTCCTGTTACGCTTGGGCATTACAAGAGATCTCAGGTCAGTGTGTAATATTATGTACCATATGTGCTGCAGTTTGAGCTCCCCAAAAGAGTAAGTCACATTTATATTTTTATTTATCTGTCTTTTTGAAAGATTACACTCACATCCACTTGGAAAGAAGTTAAAAAAATTATCAAGGAAGATCCACGGTGCATTAAATTCTCCTCCAGTGACAGAGTGAGTTTTAAAATTTAATTTTCTTGATATTTGTTGAGTATTTTATAAGTGAGCACAGGCAATTATAACAAAAGTACTACTTGCCATTGATTGGAGTCCATGGTTCAGGCTGCTTTATCACACAGTTGTATTGCCAAACACTGTGATGATGGTGCTTGTTAGTGAAGTGGCTTTTATATAAATTTTAATCCCATAGTCTGTAGCTTCATGTAATAATAAAATATACTGTAGAAATTTTTTAAAATAAAAATTTTAAATTTCTGGATTGAGGCTGTGTGAATCAAAGAAAGCTATATGTACTGTTACAGGTTATGGTTTGAACATAATAGTATCCCTAAACAGTGCTTATTATGCCTAGTATGGGTTAAATAAATGTTAGCTACTTTTTATTTTTTTTGTGTCATTAGGTGCAACAGAAATATTTTATGAATATTTGTTGTATTGTTATTGAATAATATTTATTTCAATTTTTTGTCTTTCCACTGGGCAGATTTTTTAATATTTTAAGAGTTTTAAATATAGAATTTTGAGCTACTTTATCTCAAGTATAATTTACTTTCCTGTGATTAGATCAGTTTATCAAATAAAATAATTGATGTAAATGATGAAATTTTTGAACTTTTGGATCATTTACCAAGTATTTTGATGTTACTAATTCTCTTCTTACAGAAAAAACAAAGGGAATTTGAAGAGTACATCAGAGACAAATATATTACTGCCAAAGCTGACTTCAGGACACTTTTGAAAGAGACCAAATTTATAACATACAGGTGTGTGCAACAAATTGTTTTATGTCAATGACCATTTTGTCTTTACTAGTCCTTACTGAACAGGCCAAATCAAACTTTTCATTCACACACATGTTGACATGTTAAATTTTAGGATAAGAGGCCAGATGCTCAAAACTGAATCCAATAATGGTGGGCATGATTTTTTTTTTTTTTTTTTTTTTCCCCTTTTTTGGAAGAAAGGGCCCAGATACTCATTCTCATTTTGTCTAGCCCTCTCCCTCCCACCCAGCCGGTGTCTTTAAAAAGTGATCTTTATTTTTATCAAACAGTTAAAAATCTGTTACATTCAACTATAGTATGAAAACCACATCCCATGAAGATACTTTTTCCCCCACATTCTTTATGAAGTCATTTTTTTCTTCCTTAATTATTCAATATAGCTGAAGCATTTTAAAGCTATAAAGTCATTAGTTTAGACTCAATAGAACACTTTTTAAAAGAGAAAACAATCTCCTGAGTTTATTAAAATGAATACATAAAGTGTAAAAAAAGTTTTAAATTGGATTACTCTGCAGCGTGCTCAGTTCTCCCCCCACCCCCAACAGTAATTGTCATCAGTAAAATGTACATTTTACATTGATTTAGAAATCAGTATTCAGAGAAGCATTGCTGTACTATGCTTCTAACTGGCTTCCTTCAAAAAAATTTATTTGGAACGTGATTTAAGGGTACATGCATGGGAGGATAGGTAGTGCTGAGGGTGTGGTTTTTAGATATTTTGTCATTTGATATGGCTTTTGGACTTTTTGGTCAGGGTCCTTAATGTTTTGCATCAGCTTGGGCTTTTAAATTAGATGTGAAGTAAGACTTCTTTCTACATTTTTATAGTTAATTTAGTGAAAGATGTGAAAGTGAAAGCTTGTGAAAGATGCTGGGATTGGCAGCCCCGCAGACTGAAGTCCTCTGTTCATCCACAGAACAGGTACAGCACGGGCAAGATTTACCCACCCACCCTCAGCCCTGATCTGGAGGGACCACCACTAGGGGTGGGAGGGTAATTCAGCTTCTGAGGCCCTTTCACTCCTTGAAGTCTTTGCTGAGATGACCTACAAAGGTGACCACTGCAGTGAAATTTTTCTTTTTTTAAAATATGGAAACACAATTAGGAACTAGACTGACATCGCCAGTTCATTTCTGAAAGGCCTATGGGCAGCAGTCAGTAATTCTTGGGATTTTTTTTCTCTTATTTCAGATCCAAAAAATTAATACAGGAGTCTGATCAGCACTTGAAAGATGTAGAAAAGATTTTGCAGAATGACAAGCGATATTTGGTTCTTGACTGTGTGCCAGAGGAGAGGCGCAAACTCATTGTGGCATATGTTGATGACCTGGATCGACGAGGTCCACCTCCACCTCCAACAGCCTCAGAACCTACAAGACGATCCACAAAATAATTCTGACATAACTCCTCACACCAAGGGTATCTATTAATTCAAAATGCTTGCATGAGCCACCTGTCAGATTTTTACATAAATATATATAAGAGTCAACCTATTACAAAACCATCTGAAGAGCGGAGGAAGGAACAGCATTTGTGAACATGGTTTTTGAACAAAGAACTCTGGAAATATTTATGCTTTTCTTTGTGTGGCATGACTGACGTACATACTCAAACATCTAGACTGTCTCTAGTAAATATAAAAGCTTGAAACTAAAGATTATCCTTATATGAGGTGTGGAAGTCAGTGATTTTTGATGACATTCTTCCTAGCAGTGTTATATATGCAAGACCCAAGGAATGGTTTATGGTCTGAACTTGTAAAATACAAGTGCCACAAACTTGGAACAAACCTAAGTTGATTTGTAAAGCAGGTAAAAGAAAAACATTGTTAATTAAATTTTCAGCTGCCAGAAGCAGAGGCCAAGAATATTGTAATGCTCCTGCTTTTGCCTTCAGTCACTAGAGACCAGTTTAGTTTGAATTTGTTCACAGATGTGCTTTGATTATCCCTCTGAATTATAGGCAAAAATCTGGTTGCTTTGTCTAAGTGAAGATTTTTCTGGTAATTTCTTCTTGGATATGGAAACACAGTCAATAACAATGCTTACCAGAACAGGACGGTTGTATAAACAAATTTTTATTCACTATAGAAGTGAACTTTATCAATTTCTGGATTAGAGAGTAAATTACCCTTCTGGGTAATCCTTGTAAACTATACTCCTGTTTGAATGTTAAACTTGTGTTTCTAAAGTTTAATTTTGAAATGTTTGAATTGTTCAGTTTATGTATTTGAACTACAATAAACCAACCCTTTTTATATGTGGATTGTATATGCTTAATGTTAAATAATCTGTAAAGAAAATTTGTTTTAAAATTTGTTCTTAAAAGAAGCAGAAAATGGAAACTGCACAAATGAAATCTGCTTTAAAACTTTTGATATTGCATATTTTTTTTAAAGCCTTGAATGCATTTTTTTTAAGAGCTTTGTGTTATGGAATTTTTTGCAGTGCAAAAAGGAAAGGGATTTGAAAAAAATCTTTGTGTTCACTTCTTTCAGCTCTATCTTTCTTGTCTTACATATTAAGCAAAAACTATATTTTTGCTTTTTTAATTTTAATTGATGCTTTATGCATTTCATGGCAATTCTTCCAGTGTATCATGCATATTTCTGTGATATTATCACCCTTCTTTGACTTCCCATCACTTTAGCTATGCTGTCCCATCTCAAATATTAGTTTGCTCTCCATTGTTTCCTCTTGGGTAGATGAGGGAGAGTATTACTGGATGTTATATTTCTATAAATGGCATATTGAACGAGGTATTTATTTCATTTCTCTTATATTTTGCCATCAATATTACTTCCCCAAACTCCACTTTAAAGGAAAGTATGGCAGGTATATCCATGTATATTAATGTGTGTGTGTGTGTTTGTGTGTGTGTGTACACACATTACATTCCCCAATGCCTACCACAGTACCCTGCACAAATAGGTGCTTAATAAATGTTTGTTGAATTATATCTAGTTATAATATTTGCACATAGATGTATATGAAATTGTACATATAGAATCAATTTTATCAGAGTAAATTGGGGCTCCATAAATTTGATCTAATATATAACTAGGTTGTTTTCTTTCCCTTTATTTTGCGATTCACTTCTGCAAATCCATTAAGTAATGTTGAGTACTGTGGTGAAGAGTAAAAGTGAATATTTTCAAAACTGGAGGAATTTTCTTTGCTATTATAGATAATACTTAATTGTCCTAGGAGGATTTTTGAAAAAAGTTACTAGACTCAAAATTTTTTGTTATGACTTTGAATTCTACAAATTCCTGTTTGTTTAGTCATTGCCTTCCTCCTGTCTCATAGTAAAATTTTTGATAGAAATGGGCTTGCTGACATTTAAGTAATTATGTCTTGAAATATTGGGAGAATGATTTGTATAGTTTGGAAATTAATATATATATATATTAGTGTAAAAGCTCCACAGCCCAAGTTTGTTTGTTTGTTTGTTTCTTTCTTTCTTTCTTTTTCTTTCTCTCTTTCTTTCTCTCTCTTTCTCTCTCTCTCTCTCTCTTTCTTTCTCTCTTTCTCTCTTTCTTTCTTTCCCTCTTTCTTTCTCTCTTTCTCTCTTTTTCTTTCTTTCTTTCTTTCTTTCTTTTTTGTAAGGTATTAGAACTGAAACATGAACTATCAATGCTACAAGTATTCAGTTAATTATCCTTTCTCTGTGTGCATCTTGAAATGATACTTCACAAACTCTGTATTTTGACAAGACTGAATATATAATTTAAATTCCTCTTGGGAATTTTTTGTGCCAGAGACAAGGTCAATCCTGCCAGAATACCAAAAAAATAAACCTATTTGTGCCAAAAAAGCAATTTTGATTTTACGATATAAAAAAATGAGATTTGGACCAAAGGATATCCTTGAGATAAAATGGAATAGATACAGTATGGCATGTTTGCTTTTTATTTGTTCACGAATCAAAATGAGCATCAACATCATCTCAGATTCCAAATTTAAGGTATATAGAGAACACAAAACACAAATTAACACAGTTTATAATAAAGCATTGAAAATTACTTAATTTGTAAAGTATATGCATCACTAAATAATTCTTTAGGCTTTTGGGGGAAAGTAGTACTTTTGTGAGTTGTTTCTCTGGCCTCATGAGAACAGTGAATCTTAATGATTCAGTTATAAGGTGGAGGTTAATATGAACAAAACCCCAGTGCACATAAGCATCAATATAGTTAAGTAAAATGCCCCACAAATTTTCACTTATTTAAAAAAGTACTTCTTTTCGCTCCACAGTGTCTTCCTACATACTCCAATTTCTCTTCTACCTCTGTCTTTTTTTGCCTTAAGGCATTTCTGAGGGAGTCCTATCATGGAAATATACTTATAAACCCCATTAGAATTCTGGGAACAAAGTGTAACTAGTCCCAATAGATGTTTTCTGTGTTGTAGGAAAAATGATGCATTTATAATTACCATGCATGTGGGAGATAATCAGTTATAAAAGTTCTGGACTGGTAAGGTGCCTAATATTGGTATTTTTCTATATATCCTTCTGGGGACAGAAAAATCTGATAAGTATTGGGGTTTCTTTTCCAATATTTTCTGTTTTCTTGCCCTTTTTTCTTCATTGTCATTGCATTTTTTAGTTTTTGTCCCTATATTAAACCAAGTTCTTTGCCTGTTTGTATTCCTATTCTTCCTTATTACGTATCCACCACTGCTGTCATTTGGAGAAACTATGTTGTTCTAGATGTTAAAGAGAGTATGGATTAAGTTCGAATCCTAGTTTTTTATTTGATCATTTACTTTGAGAGACAATTTCTAGATTAGGAAAATCAAACTTTTCTATTCCTGGTAACTACTATAGCAAACCTTCAATTCTAAGAGATGCTCTTAGAATTAGGAGTAGAATATTAGGAGGAGATACTTTTAGTCTTTAATTGGTAGAATAAGTTCTACATCCTGTTTTTCTAGCAGTAATAATACTTCTAAAAGCACTTTAAAGATGCAAAGCACTTTGTATTTTTATCACTTTTTATATTTTCATATATATGTGTGTATATACATATGTATATACACACATGTATATAATCTGATTAGGCAGCAATAATTTTTAATATTCATTAATAACTTATTGTAAAATGGTCTTTTAAATTGAGATCTTGCTGAGTGAGTTAAGCTTTAAATACAAAGGTTTTTCAGATATTAAGTTTGATGAGAAGAGGGTGATATGTATAAAGACAACCACACAATAGTCTTGTATTTTTCTAAAAAGAAAGAACAACAACAAAATGCCAAATTACATGAGAAATTTCAAATCAGCATGAATGCTAGGACCATAGGAAGTAGTTCCTAGTATATAACTTTCTTGTAGGCAGCTGGTTAGTTGAATTTGCCAGAATTAAATTAAACTTGTTTGGTTATCCTTTGAAAATAATTCAGTTCTGAAGCTATTAAGTTTATATTTTGCATTCTGATTGTATGAATTTGAATTAATTTGGAATTATAAATATTTTAAAATTTTTTTAGTAGAATGGCTTTCTTAGTTCTAAGAAGGACAAAGTAATGGGCTCAGATTTATGTCATCTGAATCAAAGTTTTGTGTGAAGATCCATTTTTATTTAGCTACAGATTTCATTCCATTCTCCAACCAGCTCTGTTGTTAGTTCCATGGGTTAATAACAAAGGAGAAAATCAGTAAATGGCATAGTGTAAACTCTAAGCTCTGAGGGAAAAATGAAATAAAAAAGGTTGCACTTTAAATTTGAAAATTTTGTTTCAAATAATCTAAATATCACAAATATTCTCCTAATGTAAGGATATCCTTATTTATTGGAAATATGTTTTTGAAAGGTTTATCAGCAAGATATTTTTTGAGTACAACCAAGTGCAAGGATTTAATTACCAGACTTGTACCTAACAAAACCTTGAGAGTAGTATAACATACAATAAATACACATCTTTATTTGACTTGGGAACTTGTAATTTCAATTACTACAACCTGCTACTTCAGAATCATCATGTTCCCAGGGGATAGGGTCATTATCTTGTTCAGAAGGGACAACATCCCTTTCATGCCAGAACTGTTCCACATCGGGTAGGACAGGAATCTCCTTGTTTGTTTTCTCCTCATCAGAAGGGGAAGATCCAGGTTTCTCTTTGTCTGATTCAGATGGCAAGGGCTCTTGAGATAGAACATTATCTGAAATGATCTGTGAGTTACCAGCTGGTGTTCCTTGAAAATCTGGGTCAGGTACAGGCTTTTTTAATGTCAGCCATTTCCAGAAATCCTTGAAACCTTTGAATTCCTCAGACATCACTAAAAAAATGAAGGGGTTTGCAGAAGAGATGGAAAACATGAGGGCTTGAGACAAAGCTATGAAACCTTGAGGTGGAACAGGGCTTCCTTTCTTTAAATGCCATACCCACAGCCAAGCTATCCATTCTGGTAGCCACATGACAGCAGAGGTTATAGCAACACTTACTAACATCATTGTGAGTCGCCTAGCTCGGATCTGGCTTCTTAAGTTTTGAGTCTTGGTTCCTCTGTGTTGGTACTGGCAATAAGCCTTCCAAAAATATGTCCCAGTGAAGAGCAAAGGAAGGCAAAATACGAGCAGAGGGTAGAGCTTACCGAATGTAGAAGTGAATCCCCAGGCCAGGGCTGGCACATCCATGATGCACATCTCCATACCTTCGTGGTACCTAAGGGTACTAAAGAACCATTCAGGCAAGGGTATGAGGCAGGCCATGACCCAAATGACTAACAGCACCATGCATATTGTACAATTGTTGATACTCACTTGCTTGGCTGGGTTGCTTGCAAACATAAAGCATGCTTTTGCTACCACAACAATTGTAAGACTCTTGGCTGCCATGCATGTGTGGGCGAACCAGTCAGAAGATTTGCAGACAAACCATCCCATTTCCCAAACACCTTTGGAGTACGCTGCTGCCCGCAGGGGTGCAGAGAATAGTAGAAGAAAGAGATCAGCTAGGCTTAGATTTAAAATCAGGGAGTTGATCATGGATGATTTTCCTTTCCAAACACCATGTAGGAGGATGCCAATCACACACATGTTCCCTGCAAAGCCTACTAAACAGATTGCCACCAAGAAAGCAGGAAGGATAGCTCTCCAGTCCTTGGAGTCAGAGGGCTGATAGCCTCCTGCAAAGTGGAGTCTTGCTAAGGAAGTGTTCATGGTGCTGAAGTTGCAGGCAGTCGTCTGAGTCTGCTGCTAGCACAACCTTTTATGTTAGGAATTCTCCCCTATCAGCAAGCCCCTCCTACAAATGTGTGTTCGTTAGCTCTTTTGCACAGGAAATATTCTCTAGTCAGATTTATCTAACAGCACCCATTCAAGCCTCTCCTCATTCTTACTCCCCTGTATTCGACCCTGGGAAATGTTTGAATTAAAGCTTGTTTGACTGCTACATGGTATATGCCTGCAAATCCAGTGATTGACATTCACCATTGGGAGCAGGTTGTTTTTTTCTTATTTGCAAGTCTTAATTGCTTGCATTATCTGTCCTGTGGAGTAATTAAAACAGCCTCTTCATAAATGATACATAAGATCATGTTAAGTATATACGATATGTTCATAAGGCTGCTGTGAATTTATTTATTTGGTGAAGGCTCTAAAAGCCCCAGGATCAGTAAATATTAACTGCCTTTAAATGCCCTAGCTTCTTAGACTAATATGTTTTACTTTCTCTCCACAGAAATGAGCTTACCCCTATCCCTATTGCCAAGTATCTGGCTCTGACCAATTGCATAAACAGAGCCCTTCAATCAAGTATAGGACCAAGGAGAGAGTGCTGGGAGAAATTTTATCATGAGCAAATCTATATTTGTTCCAAAGATTGTGAGTTCCTTATAGGTGTATAATTTAGTGTAGATGTACTAAATTAGAATTTAAAGTGTGATAGTTATAAAGCTAATTGAAAGATTTAATCCCTTTAATTTCAATAGTATCCAGGAAACAGGACATCACTGTTTTGCTGTATTTTCCCATATATTGATAAACAGTTAAGTAGAGATAATTCTATATTTTTCTCCCACAGAAAAGAGAAGAAAAATGGGGAAAAAAAGTAAATAATTTGCACTTAAATAGGCTTATAAAAAGAGAAATGACCCATCTAAAAATTAAGAATGAAAATTTAATATTAATATGTATTAATCACCTTTGAGCCTAAATAGTACATATTGGCTATATTGAAGAGAGACAGGAAAAGTTGTAATTGCTCACTAAAATATATTTCCATCTTGAATGGGGACTTAAATGTTTTTAAAACTGGATTGAAATACATAGCGGGGCATAATGCAAAGTGATCTTTATCAGTAGGCAGAAGGGCCTGGGTTGTAGTCATGTTTCTGTTACTGACTGATGTTGGACATCACCTTTTTAAGTCTCAGTTTCTCCTATAAAAGTGGAAGAGTTGGGTAATTTAAAGCCCTTCCTAGTTCTCAAATTCTTTGACATTTTAAAGTACCTTGTAGTTTTAAGCTACATTCAATAAAAACAAAAACAAAAAATCCTTGCTGACTTTCATAATGAAAGTGTTTTTCTAATATCAATTTTGTGTCATACGTCTATTTGTGGCCACTGACTTGGATTCTTCTTTTGAATTGGGGATATCTGTCTATGTTTATTCAAATAGATATCTATATCTCTCTATGTACAGAAAAAACAATTATATGTGTGTATTGTTGAGTTGTTTCAATCAGTCTGACTTCATGAACTTTATTGGGATTTTCTTTGCAAAGATACGAGAATGGTTTCTTTTTCTAGCTCTTTGCAGATGAAGAAACTGAGGCAAACAGTTAAATGACTTGCCCATGGTTACATAGCTAAGAAGTATCTGACATCAGGTTTGAATTCATGAAGATGAGTGTTCTGATTCCAAGTCCACAGTGCAAGAGCACCAACCCTGAAGTCAAGAGGTCCTGAGTTCAAATGTGGTCTGGCTATGTGATTCTGGGCAAGTCACTTAATCCCATTGCCTCAGGAGGAAAAAAAAATTCTACAAGGAACTGGAAAGGGGCAGGTGGGGAAGAGCTTGGCAAAGGAGAAAGGAAATGAAAAACATTGGAACGAACAGAGAAGACCAGTTTATAGCTCATAGAGCTCGGGAAGGGTAATAATTTATAATGAGTTTGGAAAAGTGGGTTAGGAGAAACTCAAATTCAAGACAACCATAGTTTTCTTTATTGTGTGTGTGTGTATTTTATTATGCAAAATGGCTAATACAAAATTACATTTTGTATGTAGTGCTTGCCTTCTTAAGGGGTAAGGAAAGGGATAGAAAGGGTAAAATTTGAAGCTCAAAATTAAACATTAAATATTTTTTTGCATTTAATTGGGAAATAGCAAAATTAATAACTTTTTTTTAAAAAGATAGATTAAGGCCAGCTTATAAAGACTTTTAAAGCCAAATAAAGGATTTATATATATATATATATATATATGTATATATACATATATATATATATATATATATATATATATATATATATATATATATATTTTTTTTTTTTTTTCCCCCTAGAGGCAAAAAGGGAATTTCAAATGTGTATTTAAGGAAAATCACATTGGCAAATGTATGAAGAAAGAATTGGAGTGGAGAGAGATTTCAGGAATTGGGCTATTGCAAAGGTCCAGGCAAGAGGAGATGAAGGCCTGAATTAATCTAATGGTTGTATAGAGAGAAAGGGTCAGATGGGAGATTTTGTGAAACTGCAAGATTTCCTAGATAATTGATTGGTTAGATGGAAAAAAAGGATAGTAAAAAATTGAAGATGATTTGGTATAAGATTAGTTCTGTTTTGTTACATTCACTGTGGTTAAGTAGATTATAATGATAGTTGTTTTTCAAATGAAGATATAAATGAGATACTTGTAAAAAAATGTTTTGCAAACCTTAAGGTACTATATAAATGCTGGAGAGGATGGCCAGGGATGCTCTATTGTGTGGTGAGATCTTGGTATCAGTGACAATAAATAGATGAAATATGAGAAAAAGGGATCCAGAATGAAAAATAGTTTATTCATTATGGAACAGAAATTCTTCTTCCCCTATCCCAATTAAATGGTATTTTATTTTTTCCAATTATATGTAAAGATAATTTTCTCATTCATTTTTATAAGATTTTGAGTTTCACATTTTTCCTCTTCTCTTTCCCCAAGATAACAAGCAATCTGATAAAGGTTAAATCATGTTAAATATATTTCCACATTAGTCATGTTGTGAAAGAAAAATCAAAAGGGAAAAACCAGAAGGAAGAAAAAATGAAAAACTAATTTTTTAAAAGTGGAACTACTGTGCTTTGATTTGCATTCATTTTCCATATTTCTTTTTCTGGATGTGGATAGCATTTTCCATCACAAGTCTTTTGGAATTGTCGAGTCACTACATTACTGAGAAGAGCTAAATCTGTCATAATTGATCATCACACAATGTTGCTATTACTGTATATAATGTTCTCCTGGTTCTGCTCACTTCACTCATCTTCTGTTCATGTAAGTCTTTTCAGGTTTTTTTGAAATCTGCTTATTCATTTCTTATAGAATAATAGTATTCTGTTGCATTCACATACTATATCTTGTCCAGCAATTCCCTAATTCATAGGCATCTTCTCATTTTTTAATTTTTTGCCATCACAAAGAAAACTGCTATAAATATTTTTGTACATGTGGGTCCTTTCCCCTTTTTTATGGTCTTTTTGGGATACAGGCCTAGTAGTGGTATTGGTGAATCAATGTTTAAGCTGTTTTATAGCCCTTTGGGCAAAGTGAAACAAATTTTTGAGAGCTTGGTGGAAGTATGGGTAAGGTTGGAGTTGAGAAGGATGAGGATTAGAGGACAAGTGGTTGCTTAGGGATAGCTTGCTATTAGTATTTAGTGATTAAGTAAATATAGCTAAGAGTATTATGTGGTGGGAGTTTGCTATCTTAAGGGGTAGTAGATTGCAGATAAGTTGTCATTAACACCTTCATGGGAGCAGTAGGGTGGGGTTAAGGCTGGGGACTCTGCTGCTTGCTCTCCCGGGTGGAGGCTAGCAGAATACTGTTGTGAAGGAACTAATAATAGTTGGGTAAATCAGGAGAGGTATTGTGAAGAAAATGACACAAATGAGCTTTCTTAGAGGTTAGGGATTGAAAGAGGAATAGGAGGAAAGAGTATATTTCCAGAGTGAGAGATGGACTGCAGACATGATCCCAGATAATGGGGGATATGTTAGGTACTGTAGAAAGGATGTTTGGAATGTACTAGACTGTGTAAAAGGGAGCAATGCACGATGAGGCTGAAAAGATAGGTTCAAGCCAGGTGTTAGAGGACTAGAGATAGGAGAGAACCACTAGAGTTTGTTATATTTATATAGGATATATACAAAATAAATACATAGTGATCTGGGGAGGTAAACTGATTGGAACAATCTGGAAGGATCTTTTAGAAGACATGTCACTTGAGATGTTAAGGAAGGTAATAGTTCCAAGAGGCAGAGGTAAGAAGGAGGAACATTCCAGGCATAGAAATTTCTTCACCACTATAAAGCCATGTATGTCTATATAGTAAATATAGTTCCTGGATAGTAACCAGCAAGGAGCTTTGTGGAATGTGATGGGGAATACTGTATACTCAGCCTAGAAAGATGGACTGAAGCCAAATTATGAAAACTTTTATATGTCATATTTACTAAATCCATCTGAATTAAGTTATTACTTTAAGAAATCAGTGTTTGTTTATTTAACCAATACCTAGCTATTTAAAATACTTTTAAAGAATTTTGGATAGTTCAAATTCTGCCCTCCCTAATGCTCCTTTGTTTTTGAATCATTTCTATCTAAAGAGAAGTTATTTCATAAGTTAAAACAAAAACAGACTCCAAAAAGCACCAAGGAGTGTACCATCTTTCTTATTGAATTTACAATACAAAATTTATTGTCTATTATTTTCACATTTTAAAATGTAAGATTAAAATTGTGGGCATTAATATTTTCTGAGAACTTCAATATACAGACTTGGAGATTGCATTTATTTTGGTTATTGTTGTAATGATAGATGTTTTAGAGGTGAGGATACAAATGAGCTAACTGTAAAAACTGCTTTGTAAATTAAAATATCTTAATAGAGATATTATGCAATTTATCTAAAAACAATAATGATTAAGAATTTTGAGATATGCTGATTTTATAGTAAGGTATACATATGCATTATATATATACACACACACATACATACATACATAAGGTAAAACATTTTTGTTAAGTAGGTTTAATAGAATCTTAGAGTTGTAAGGGACTTAACAGGACTATGAATACTAATCTAGCTCACTTTTCTTTGTCTTTTCTTTGCATATCACCCAATGACAGAATAATCTTAACACCCCTAACAACTAGTCTTTAATCTGTCCTTCAACTTTAAAGTGATAAACTTTAAACTTTTGAGTGAACTATATAATTTATTATCTGTCTCTCTGCAGTTGCCATGCATTGTTAAATTTTTTTCCCCTTTGAAATGATATAGAATACTAGCATAAATTTCTCCCTTTCCACATAGCAAATTTCAAGATATTTGAAGACAACAATTTACCCTACTTCTTCAAAAAATTCAGAAAAAAGGCCTCATATGAATCACTCCTTATTCCTTTTTATTCTTTCAGCACATGCTTTAAATTTTATGAGATGATTTAAGAAAAAACTTAGAAAAACATTCATTTTATTTTATTTTTTATAATAGTTTTTTATTTTTCAAAATACATGCAGATAGTTTTCAACATTTACCCTTGCAAAATCCTGTGTTCCATGTTTTTCTCCCTTCCTCTTCCCACTCCCTAGTAGCAAATAAGCCAATATAGATTAAAATAGTTCTAAACATATTTATCATGTTGGACAAGAAATATCAGATTGAAAAGGAAAAAAAAAATGAGAGAAAAAACCAAGCAAACAAACAACAACAAAGGTGAAAATACTGCTGTGATTCACATTCAATCCCCATAGTCCTCTTTTTGGATGAAGATGATTCCATCACAAGTTTATTGGAATCGGCCTGAATCACCTCATTGTTTAAAAGAGCCATGTCCATCACAGTTGATCATCACATAACCTTGTTGCTTTGTGTGATGATTTCCTGGTTCTGCTCACTTCACTCAGTGTCACTTCATTTAAGTGTTTCCAGGCCTTTCTGAAATCATCCTGCTGATCATTTCTTATAGAACAATAATATTCTGTAACATTCATATACCAGTTCAGCCATTCTCCAACTGATGGACATCCACTCAGTTTCCAGGTCTTTGCCACTACAAAAGAACTACTACAAACATTTTTGCACATGTGGGTCCTTTTCTCTTTTTTATAATCTCTTTGGGATACAGGCTTAGTAAAGACACTGCTGGATGTAAGGATATACAGTTGGATAGCTCTTTGGGCATAGTTCCAAATTGCTCTACAGAATAGTTGGATCAGTTCACAATTCCACCAACAATGTATTAGTGTCCCAGTTTTCCCACATACCCTCCAGCCTTTATCATTATCAAAAGCATTCACTTCAACAAAAGATAATAAGTTCACAAGCTGTAGAATGTGGTTGTATTAAAGAGATAATGATGCAGAGGGAAGAATCAAAAATGCTTCCTTTTTGAACATGATATTTAGGATAAGGAACTGTGTTTCCTTAAGTGAATTTAGAGAGATCCCTGTAGGTCTTCCTCTATTTAAATAAGACCATATGAATTTGAGAGCTGGACTAAGCAAGTGGACTAAAAGCCAAAGATGAATTGATTCTGGGAGGAAGAAACCAATTAAAAAATATGAGTTAAAGAGTTATTGGGGTTGTATAAAGAAGACAGACCTTGAAACCTTTTCCCTAAAATCTTTGTCTATTACTTTTACCTTAATATCAAGAGGTTGGAAGTACTCCTCTTTTTTCAGAAGCTATCCTGAAACTATGTAAAACAAAATTTCTTCTCAAGTTGATATTGGCATTTGGTTGGCCCTCTGTCTTCCTGCAACTACTGTTCAAACCAGGGACTAGTGACTCTGCAAATCTTGCTTCCACGTTCTTCAAATTAAGCCTATCTCTTCTTGAAATGTCTTAAGTTCACCACCAGTTTGCATTTTTATAGTTTGAATCAATTCCAAGATGATGGATTTTTCCCCCAGGAGTTCATAATATTTAGATAAGTCATGATTCTAAAGAAGAATGCAAAGGATTTTAGAAGTTGTAAGATGCCTTAGCTACTGTGTGTTTTTAGGTGCTGACTTGTTTAAGCACAAGATGCAATCAAGCTGGAGGTTGGGGGTATTTCTTAAAACTAGGCATTCAGTTTTCAATTCTCTATTTGCAAAGCAAGTCAACAGTTTTTCTGTGCCTTTTCAGCTAGGTCTGTGTGATTCCTGCTATCTTGAGGGGATTTTGCTTATATATACAAAATGAAAAATTTCCAATGTTTTAACTATCTTTCTAAAAGTCAATTCTTCATTGCTTTATTCACAGAATGCTAAGTCGTCAGAGAAAACAAATCTATATTTAAAAAATACTTTTTTGAAGATACTTTTGTATAAATCAATGCTGAAACAATTCAAAGAACTTTAGACATTCTGAAATAAATTGCAGAGTTCATTAGAATAAGATCTCTTTCTTAGCTCAGCTCAGAGGATTGAAAGAATAGTCCATTCAGTTAAAAGTTTGGCCCCTAGAAAACAAGCTGAAAAAATTTCATTTGCAATATCCTGTTAGTCAAAATGTTCCCTGCTAATTAAGAGTGTTCAAAGGGCCCTCTCATTACTGTCATGAAGCAAATAAAATTATTGTGAAATAAAAGGTTGGGGAGAACTAATAATTTTGTTTCCTTTCTTTACCTTCCTTCTCATTTTATGACCATTGCCAAAATGTAATATGTAAAACTGTATTAATGGAGATAGAGTTAATTAGATACTGTTCTAAGCACAAAAAGAAATAGTCTCTTAATTTTATAATTTTTCTGTTTTAGCTTTCAAAGTTCACTGGTTGTGTTGCATTGGAAGAATTTGTTTCTTTGCTTACTGACTCCCTCTGAGTCCTTCTCTGGGGATGCCCCATTTTCCTTTACCTTCTTTTCCTTTGTATTATTTTCAAGAGGAGAAACTTTATCTCTGGAAATTCCATATCCTCCCCCAACAGGAGCCAAGATACATATTTCAGCTTTGTTCAGTACCTTACAAGTGGGAAATCAATGCATACATACACTATCTCATCTGTGAAACTAGAAAGAAATAGGAAAGACTAAATAAGTTATCCAAAGTCTTAGGAACTCAGGAAAAGTCTTTACAACATTCTTTAAATCCTTTTAACAGAGAGTAGTTAAAGGAAATAAAATTCAACAACCAAGTACTGTATATCAAGGCCTTTACCAGGTATGAAAGAGAGATAATAAGAAAAACAAATGTTGCCTTTTAAAGAACTTACATTCTACTGGGGCAGAGGATAGCTTGCCTTTCAGGTTTCTTAGAGTTGAATAAATATAGTATAATTTGAGGAAGAAGACACTAACAAGGGGATCAGAAAGGGCTTTCATTTGAAAGTAGCACCTGAATTGAGTCTTTGTAGAAAACTAAAGGAAGAAAATTTTTCCCAAGTGGATTACCTACCTTCTAGGTTATCTGTCCCCTGGGTTTTCTTACCTCCATTAGCTACCAAGTTTCTGATTTCAGGACGAACCTGAATCTTTCTCAGAGATGGTTCTGTCTTTGTGGTTGATACAGTGTGTGTGTGTGTGTGTGTGTGTGTGTGTGTGTGTGTGTGTGTGTGTGCAAGAATCAGAGATAAAGGCAAACATACAGAGATAGAGACTGAAGAGGGAGACAGTTGATCTCTGCACATGAAATTATTTTTATTAATCTGTATTATCCTTGCTATTTTCACCATTAATAACAGCTAACAGAGTTGATTATGAAGCCCCCTTTTTATGCAGTGAGGGAACTTATTGATGTTTTCAATCAAGTCTAAGGAACTTGGTCTCAGGTCCCCTTTTGACCTTCCTTCCTAACATACTGTTTCTTTATAGCAAAGGATTGGTAAGACTGTAACAAAAAATATTACAAATATCAGTTATCTTTATTTGGAGGCAAAAACCCTTATAAAAGTAGACTGCAAATAAAAACATTTTATATTGATTGAAAAACTCACTAGCAGTGCCTACTGGCCAAGCAGACATGAGCATGGGTGAGAGAATGGATGTAGAATAACTTATGTTCTAAAGCATGACTAACAGGTACCTAGGCAAACAACAAATTCTGTGCAGGCAGATCACTCTTATGGGAGTCAATCAACCAGAAAATCTCCAAGCCCTCATTATATTCAACTAAAGGTAGCTACAGCTTCCTTGCCATCAGCTCACTATTGTGCACCCACTCCTGTTTCTCTCTTTCCAATAAAGAGCAAAATTCCTCAAGCTCCCCTATCCCCCGTGGTTTCCATCTCCATGATCTTTTTGTTTTTCCTTCTAGTTTAGAAAAACTACACTTCCCATCAATCTTCTTGCAAATAATTGGCCGCAGATACATTGTTAATATGATAAACTCCATAGCATTTCAGTGTTTTCTTTTAAGAAACAGATTGGTTATGTGGAATCTGGGCTCAGAGGCATATGGCCATTTTAGTTTCAGCTTTGCCACTAACTAGAAATGCTACTATAGACAAATCACCCAACCTTACTATCTCAATTCATCAGCAATCAGATATCAGCTATCGGCCCTATAGAACTATGCTAGGGGGAAAAAAAAAGCCTATTTAAAATGATCAGTATTGCTCATTGTTTGGGGATGGTTTTGGATATGATGTCAAGATAGTTTTATTCAATGTCAATTTGGAAGCATTTAAAAAAATTGAATAATAGCTTTTTATTTTCAAAATACTTGCAAAGTTAGTTTTCAACATTCACCTTTGCATAACCTTGTGTTTCAGATTTTTCTCCCTCCCTTCCCTCATCCTTTTCCCTAAATAGTAAACTTCCAATATTTGTTAAACATGTACACACTTCCACATTTATGCTGCACAAGAAAAATCAGATCAAAAAGGGAAAAAAAAAGTAAGCAAAGAACAACAATAAAAGCAAAACCAAAACTATGTTGTTATCTACGTTCACTCCCAATAGTTCTCTTTCAGGATGCCTGTGTTCACTTCATTATTGAAAAGAGCCACATCCATCAGAATTGATCATCATATAACCTTGTAGCTCTATATAATATAATGTTCTCTTGGTTCTGCTCAAATCACTCAACATCAGTTCATTCAGGTTCTCTCCAGGCCTTTCTGAAATCATCCTGCTGGTTATTTCTTACAGAACAATAATATTCATAACATTCATATATCACAACTTATTCAGCCATTCTCCAGCTGACAAGCATCCACTCAATTTCCAGTTTCTTGCCACTACAAAGAGGGCTGCCACAGACATTTTTGCACATGTGGGTCTCTTTCTTGCCTTTATGATCTCTTTGGGATACAGACCCAGTATAGTTCCAAATTGCTCTCCAGAATCTTTGGATCATTTGCAACTCTACCAACAATGTATTAGTGTCCAGTTTTTCCACATTTTCTCCAACATTTATCATTATCTTTTCCTGTCATATTAGCCAATCTGAGAAATGTGTAGTGGTGCCTGTTTTAATTTGTATTTCTCTGATAAATAATGATTTAGAGCACCTTATGACTGGAAATGGTTTTAATTTCTTCATCTAAAAAATGTCTGTTCTTATCCTTTGACGATTTATCAATTGGAGAATGCCTTGTATTCTTAAAAGTTTGAGTTAATTGTCTGTATATTTTAGAAATGAGGCCTTTATCAGAACTCTTGGATGTAAAGATTTTCCCCAGTTTTCTGTTTTCCCAGAAGCATTTTTTTAAGCACTTGCTATGTGCCAAAGAGTTGTGGTAGAAACTGGAGATAGAAATACAAAGAATGAAGCAATCCATATTTGTAAGAAATTTACAATCTAGTGGGGGAGACAAAAAGTATATATAAAAAATAAATGCAGTATAAGTATAAAAAAAAATACAGGATGTGTTAGGAAGGAAGTTGCTAGCATTTGTGGGGATCAGGAAAGGTTTCATATAGAAGATGGTGCTTGAGTTGTGTCTTAAAGGAAAACTAGTTTTTATCTACTTTTCTTTTTCATATAGGCCATGGTATTTCTTCTCTTTCTTCATTAGAAGGTAGGATAGTAGAACTGGAAGCTTAAAGTGACAAAGGGGGTTGTGGAATGGCTAGTGAGAGTTAAATAACCTTTTTCTAAAGATTTGTTAGGGAAAGGAAAAAGAGGGATGATTTGGTTGCTTGATTTTTTTAATAAATAGAGCTGAGCATTATTAATCAGAAGGGAGAGAACCAGCATAAAGAAGGAAGAATTGATTTTGTAAATAATTTGCTTAACCTCAGAATATCATAGTTATTTTGTTGAGGAATTGGTGCTTTAAACTTTTCAATTTTTTTTTCATAACTTTTTTTATAACTCTACAGTTATCTATTTTTCCTTCAACTTAATTTTTTTTTCCAGGATTAATAAGGGGAAATGAGGTTACCTCCTATTTTATAGAGAAAAATGCAAAGCTTCATTTAAGATTAGGGGATTAATTTTCGTTAACGATGAAATCCACTAGGTGGCACAGTAACTTCACACATGTTTCAAACATTAACCTCAAAGAAGTTCTGCTCAAGAAAGGTGTCATCAATGTGTCCAGAGAATAAACTCTAATTAATTGTTTACATTCTTTGTAGAAGAAAAGTGTGAATATGCCTTTGATTCTCTTCCTTCCTGTATGTGAGTATATGAAGAAATTTGGATAGTCTTCCTATCTTTTCATACATTTTTCACTTTAAGTAATAACAACCCCAAAACTATATCCAACGGCAAAGTGAAAAACTTTTATTTAGGAAAAAGAAGATACGCCCTAAAATTGTCAGTTTACAAGAGACACCAACAAATACGACTTTTTGAGGAAACTGTATTTTGAGGACATCTTGTTCACTTATGTGTCTCATAGATTTGCTTTGTTAATTGAAATTATTGTGAATATAGGGCTATATAAATGTGAGTTGGTCTCCCTTGCCCAAAAACTAGTTTCCCTTTTAAATTTGTTCTCAGAACCTAAAGAATAGGGAGCATTCTTTTACCTCACAGGATTGGTCATAGTTAACTATCTATAATTTGTTTATGAAAGAGCTGGGCACATACTAGGCTCTATGTAAATCCTTGTTTCCTTCCCTTCACCTTACCATTTTATATAGGAAAAATATGGAAATGCAGGATTAAAAAAGCTCACACAAAGCTCATTAGCTTTTCAGTTAAACCAGCATATCTTTACGAGAGAGGGCTGACTGAAATCAGGATCTTCCTGGCTTTGAGACTAGATTTTTATTCACAATGCCATGCTGCTTTTCATATGAAATATATACTGAATAAATACTAGGTAATATTTAGGGGATGATCCTGGCATCTGGGGGATCAGGAAGGGACTTAAGGTAGAATGTAATGCTAAGATCTGGAGGGTAATTTGGTTGGGGAGACTAAATAACAACACTCTGTTATTGTGATGGATAAGCTACCTCAGCAATATGGGTAGTTATTTATATGCTGCAAATCTTTTTCCTTCTGGGTAGTTCTTGTCTTTTTCCTGTCACAAATAGTCCATAGAAAAATCTACCCAGTAAGCTGTTGGACTTTATGAGGTCTGAGTTCCATGGTTTATGTGATCTTGCATTTATGTATCAAAATTTTTAGCCATTTCCCAATTGAGGGGAACCTTTATGATTTCTAGTTCTTTGCTCCTACAAAAAGAGTAGCTATAAATATTTTTAAAGACATAGATCCTTTCCTTACCTCTTTGATATCTTTGAAGCATAAACTTAGAAGTAGTATTGTTAGAGATGTACATTTTAGAGACTTTTTGAATGTAGTTCTACAAGTTGCCAACATTATGCTAAATCTGAGAAAGCAAAGAAACACAAAAGATGGTGCCTATTCTTGAGGAACTCACAGTCAATCAATTAAGAAATATCTATTAATCAACTACTGTGTGCCAGACTTGGTGCTAAGTACTGGGAATAAAAAAGAGGCAATCTCTACTTCCAAAGGGCTCTCAGTATAATGGGGGAGAAAACAAGCAAACAAATATGTACATACAAGCTACATGCAGGATAAACAAAAATTAGTAGGGAAGGCATTAGAATTAAGAGAGATTTAGAAAGACTTGTAGAAGATGAGGATTTTAGTTGGGACTTGACAGAAGTCAAGGAAACCAAGAAATATAGATAAGAAATAGAGAGAAAATGGCCAGAGATATGAAATGGAATATCTCTGTGGAATAGCAGGGAGGCCAGTGTCACTGGACAAAGGAATATTGGGGATGGAAGGGCTGTAAGAAGAAAGAAGATTTCAGAGTTCGGAGAGGGGGGTTCTAGTTTATGAAGGGCTTTGAATGCCAAATAGAGAAATTTGTATTTGACATTGGAAGTAATAGGGAGCTACTAAAATTTATTTTGTATGAAGATGTCATGGTTAGACCTGAGCTTTAGGAAAAATCACTGGTAGCTTAATGGAGGAGGGATTGAAATGAGAAGAAATTTGTGGCAGATAGACCAACCAGCACAAATTAAGCTGATGAATAATAGCATTTGCCAATAGTTGTCAGATAACTACTCTGGAAACATTTAGAGCCAATTAAGATTATTTACAGTTGGAATTTTTCAATCATGCCCTCAAATAGTTTTATTTCCTACCAATTCTGATACCAGATTATTTATTCTCTAAGAATTGTTTTGAAATTAGCTAACATTTTAGGTGTTCTCATATAGGATAGATATTTATAATGTTTTTGTGTATTTGTTTCTTATGTGAATTTTCATGAATTTATTTATACTATTTCACAGATACCTAGAAATCTCAGTTTCTTATTCAAAAAGTTGAATCAGTTTTTCAGTTAATTTGAATGAGATTTTATTATTCCACTTTCATCCTCCCAATGGCAAGCAGGTGCAACTGAGGAAGGACTTGGGAAAATGGTCTTTGGTGCAATAGAATTTGAGAGGGGCAGCTAGGTGGCGCAGTGGATAGAGCACCAGGCTTGAATTCAGGAGGACCCGAGTTCAAATCTGGTCTCAGACACATAACACTTCCTAGCTGTGTGACCCTGGGCAAGTCACTTAACCCCAGCCTCCAAAAACAAACAAACAAACAAAAAACCAATAGAATTTGAGAATGTTGTACAGACAACCTCAGCTTCATCTCAATTTAATGAATGGGGTCATGATTCTATGAGGTGTTTTTCCTTGTTTTAGTAGAAAAGTATGGACGAAGTCATATTTTCCCTGCCAAATAAGGAAAGAATGCATGTTAAAGAGAAATGTCCTTCATGACATATGCTTGGAATATGAACTATTGAAGGTTTTAATTGAGTTTCTTTGTCTCTGAGATATAATCTTTGAAAAAGAAAAGAAAATTACTCAAAATAAATTCTTTTTCATTTGGCTTCTTAAAAAAATGTATTCCACTAAATTAAATAATTTTTATTTTATTTTTTATATCTGTCATGTACAGGTATTAAAGAATATTCATATTTTTAAGTAGCACATATCCCCACCTTCTTGGAAGGAGAATAACAGGAAAACTTCATCAGACTAGGCTCCACTAATTAAAATCAGCTATCCTTTGACCTGGACCTTTCCTTATTAATACAGGATTTTTTCTTAGCAATGATATAACTGAAATTGCCATAGGGTTATGCTTTACCCATTTAAGAGAACAAAATATTTTAAAGAAATCTTTCAAAAGTCTTTAAGCACATTCATTGCTATATAAGCAGAGACAGCTAACCAGTGTAGTGGAAAGATTGCTGGACATAGAGTTGGGAAGATCTGAGTTCAAATTTGACCTCAGATACTCTCCAACGGTGCAACCCTGAGTAAGTCATTTAATCTCTATTTGCCTCAGTTTCCTCAACTATAAGGAGATAAAAATAGCACTTAACTCCAGAATTGTTTTGAGGATCAAATGAGATAATGTTTGTCCTGGCATAAGAAAGTTCCTGGCATGTAGTTTTTGTGCTCAAAGAGGAGCAAAATGACATCTCTGTGTCATTGTTGAGCTCTGCAGTGTGTCTTAATTGTGGATGATCAAACCAACACAAGTTGGAAGATTTCACCACAAGTTGGCCACAAATAGTTGAACATTTGGAGCAGAGAAGTCTCGAATTTCTTTTGAGCTACTACAGTTCTGTCTTGCTTGTCTAGCATTGAGATTTCTTAGGTATGGGCCCACCATATTCAGTGGTCCTCTGCCAGTGTCTCCCAGGTCTCATAGTGATTCCAAAGTTCTATAAAGGGGTGTTGAAAGTGTCTTTATACTACTTCTGACCTCTATGTGAGCACTTGCCCTGCATGAATTCTCCTAAAATAGTCTTTTAGGCAAATATACATTTGGCATTTGAACTACATGACCAATCCAACAGAGTTGCATAGAGTTTGAATACTTGGAAAGTACAACTGAAGAAAGGACCTCAGTGTTTGATATCTTATCTTACTAATCATCTTCATAATCTTCCTAAGACAATTCATATGGAATTGATTCACTTTCCTGGCACAGTGCTGGTTTACTGTCCAGATTTCAAAGGCATGCAGCAATGACTCTATAGATCCTCCATTTGGTAAGTAATCTTAACATTTCATCTCTACCACTTTCCTTCAGAGTCTCCCAAACACAGAAATAACTCTTGAAAGTGTGTGCATCAACTTGATCATTTATGTGTAAATCCCTTGAAAGTGTACTGTTTAGGTAAATGAACTTAAAAGCATTCAAAATTTCTCCATTTGCTGTAATCAAGGATTCTCTATATAGATGGTATGGTGCTGACTAGTGGAGAGCCTCTATTTTCTTTGTATTAATTGTCAGGCCAAAATTAGCATAAGTAGCAGAGTGTTCATCCATAATCTTTCATCTCAGCCTCAGAGGCAGCTTTGCACGCACAATCATCTGTGAATGAAAATCACACACCAATTCTCCTTTAGTTTTGGCTTATACCCTTTTCAAATAAAATAATTTACTATCAGTGTGGTAGCTGACATTAATGTCATTTTCATCCTTGTTGAAGTGAAAACATTGCTGAAAAAAATCATGCTTAAAGGCAAGGGACAAAACATTAAAAACATTTTTTTCTAAAGGAGTGGCTAAAATAAGAGCACTGGTTCTTTATAAATAGACTACTTATGTAGATTCAATATTGGGTTTATTTGGATAATTAGTTAGATGGACACTAAAGATGCAGATTCTTTATTTTTAAATTAGTATTTTATTTTTTCAAATATATGCAAAAATAGTTTTTGACATTTACCTTTGTAAAACTTTGTGTTCCAAATATTTCTCTCTTCTACTCTCCCTAAGGCATCAAGCAATCCAATAGAGATGAAACATGTGCAATTCTTCTAAACATATTTCAATATTCATCATGCTGTGCAAGAAAAATCTGATCAAAAGTATAATGTTCAAGCTAGCTTTCTGGAAGTCCTTAGGATCTTGGTCTTAGTGGAGAAGTGATAAAGGCAGGACAGCCACCATAAAGATGGAACGTCTCATTTCCCAGTCCTTCTCAGCTCTTAAATACTTTGGTATGATTACATCATTACAGCATACTATGTATGTGTGAACTAAAGAACCATTACATCACCATGCTAAGTACTAAGTATATATATACTAAAGAACCATCATCTCATCAATCACACTGAGTTAAAACCTTGTTGTAAGTATCCTTGTTTCAAGTATACTTTTCCAAAGTTCCAACCCTCTACACAAAAGGAGAAAAAAACAAAGAAAGGGAAAAAAAGCAAGCAAACAACAATAATAAAGGTGAAAATACTATGCTTTGTTCCACGTTCATTTTCCATAGTTCTTTCTCTGAATTTGAATGGCGCTTTCCTTCCCAAATCACCTCATTGTTGAAAAGAGCCATGTCCATCACAGTTGATCATCACATAAACTTCTTGTTACTGTGTACAATGTTTTCTTAGTTCTACTACTTTACTTAGCATCAGTTCATGTAAGTCTCTAAGGGATTCTCTGTATTCATCCTCCTGATCATTTCTTACAGAACAATAATATTCCATAACATTCATATATTACAACTTATTCAGCCATTCTTCATCTAATGAGCATCCATTTAATTTCCAGTTCCTAACCGCTACAAAAATGGCTGCCACAAACATTTTTGCATGTACGGGTCCTTTTCCCTCTTTTATGATCTCTTTGTGATATAGATCCAATAGAGATAGTACTAGAGCAAAAGGATAAAGATTCAGTTTCTTTTTTTCTTTTTTTTTCCCCTTATAACTCCAGTTTCTAAATTGGTGTCTCAGCATTCTCAAAGGATGTTTCAGTCCTCTAAAAGTTCAGAGTTTGTCTGCCTTGATGGTCTAACTGTGCATACTCTGTTCACTCTGCTCAGAAATCTGTTTCCTAGTAGCAGCCCTGTCTGTTCCTCTGGGTGGGGACAGGTGAAGCTATTCCAAGCCTCACCCTTCTCCCCTCTGAATGGGCAGCATGACTATCTTGAGCCCTGCTATTCCCTATATAAGCAGAGGCTGAGTTAAGTGCACAAATGACTGCAGACCACCTAACAGTGAACTGTCCATCTCAAATTGGATTCTCTGGCTGAGATGAAGACCTTTCTACTGCTGATAACTCTGGGGGTTGTTAGGAAGAGACTGTTTCCAAGACAGCTGGTGGAAGCAATTTTTACGGTACAGACTTACTGCAATCAATGGTATCCTGTTGCCACTCTGTCTACCCTGTATAATTACATTAGTAACCAGAATAGTTCAATGGTTCCTATCAAAAGATTGCACACAGAAGATGATATTAAAATGATGATTCTTCAGAGAAAAGGCTGGAATGTATTAGAGAAAGATGATCTTGATGGTGAACTTGCTAAACAATGGATAGATATGTTAACTGATTTTGAACAGTGTGTAAGTTCTTCATAGAAATATGATAAAAATCATTTTCATATTTTAGAGGGGAATGTGTGGAATAGATAAGGTGAAGAACTTTTTATTTTTATTTTTTTATTGAAAATAAAGTCACTTTATTATAAAATTTTTTTGACAGTATATATGCATGAGTAATTATTTTTTTATAACATTATCTCTTGCAATCATTTTTCCAAATTATCCCCTCCCTCCCCTAGATGACAGGCAATCCCATACATTTTACATGTGTTACAGTATAACCTAGATATAATATATGTGTGTAAATCCAATTTTCTTGTTGCATATTAAGTATTAGATTCTGAAGGTATAAGTAACCTGGGTAGATAGACAGTAGTGCTAACAATTTACATTCACTTCCCAGTGTTCCTTATCTGGGTGTAGTTGTTTCTGTCCATCATTGATCAACTGGAAGTTAGTTGGATCTTCTTTATGTTGAAGATGTCCACTTCCATCAGAATACATCTTCATACAGCATTGTTGTTGAAGTGTACAGCGATCTTCTGGTTCTTCATTTCACTCAGCATCAGTTGATGTAAGTCTTTCCAAACCTCTCTGTATTCGTCCTGCTGGTAATTTCTTACAGAGCAGTAATATTCCATAACCTTCATATATAAGGTGAAGAACTTAAAGAAATGTGTGAATTCTTTTTCTGTATTTTATTTTCATTATTTCTGTGTTTCCCCTGTGACCTGTATAATATATGCAGGCCCATATTTACTTGAGCCTTGGCCAGGTATAAACATATTTACTTAACCTGAGCTGATGACATTTATCAGTATTTGACATTTATCGATATTTAGTCTATTAACTTGACCACTGTCTGCTTAATTATCTGAAGCCTATAAGGCCTGATTTTTTGTTTCCTAGAAATCAGGTGATATCAAGGAAACAGAAACCTTCCATTCCATTCTCTCTAGATAGCAACATTCAATTAGATGCCTCCTCCCACCCTTCTCATTGCTCTCTTTCTTGTGATGTAATCTCTTGTAAAAAAAAAAAAAAAAACCCAAAAAACTGTGTATCTTTACTACTTCTTTAGCCCTCCTACCATGAATTTTCTCTTTCCCTTATCTTGTGATGGGATGGCTCATCTTTCAGAGGTTTTAATAAACAACTTTTCTGTTTTCTATTTTGAATAATCTCTGAGTAGTCATTTTGGATCAGGGCCTTCTATATCCCACACAATAATAATCGAAGAACTTGGTCAGATTGAAGACCATTTATACAGACCTTTTTCTGCTCCTTGTATTTCTCCTGGAATTATCAGAGCCCAAACACTGTATCAGCCTTTCAGTATGTAGTAAACACTAAACAAATGCTTGTTTCTTTCCTTTCTAAGCAAAGTAGATGCAGTTCAAGGACCATAGGAATTTCAGAGGCCATCTAATACATCTCTTTCATCTTAGAAATGAGAAAACATAGATCCTGGAAGGTTAACTCACTTGCCCAAGGACACATAGGCAGTAAGTGGCAGAGACAGAATTTTAATTAAGCTCTTCTGACTCAGCAGCTATATTCCACTTATAATTGCAATAAATATTGTGGCCATAGAAACCACAAGATTTAGCAAATGAATAGATATGTGTAAAGAAAGGAAGAGGAACTGAGGATGCTGCTGCATACCTGGTGATTGAGAGGATAATGGGGTATAGAAATACAGAAGTTTGGAAGAGGGGAGAGTTTGACATGAAGACAATGAATTCAGTTTAAGACACATTGAGTCTGACATGGTCATAGGACAGTTGGTTTGAAATGTATAATAAGCTGTTGGTGATGTTGGCTTGGTTAGAGTGGTTATTGAGGATCTAGTATAGCTAGAAGTCAAAACCAGTTTCCCTAGATTCAAAGAAGATTGTTGTCTATCTTTGAAACAACTCTGGGAGAGGACTAATAGCATTATGGGATGATGTTTTGGCAAGTGTGAATTGGATTTGAGGCAGAGTTGTTCAGAGTAGTCAGCCCCGTTGTCTTTTCCAGGGTCATCAAATCCAGTGTCAAGACAAAGGTCATGATGACTGGTAATAACCTGGGATTTTTGGTGGATGACCCTGAATTTTGGAAATTCCCTCTAACATCCTTTGCTCTCCAGAGCAGTGGTCCTCAAACTTTTTAAATAGGGGCCAGTTCACTGTCCCTCAGACTGTTGGAGGGCCGGACTATAGTAAAAACAAAAGCTCATACTCTGTCTCCGCCCCTCAGCCCAGTGACAGAAGTGTGCCTAGCTAATGCGAGTTTAGGTTGACCGTCACTTCCGGTCTGATTTTGCCATAACCCAGAGGGCCACATAAACGTCCTCAGCGGGCCTCATCTGGCTCACGGGCTGTAGTTTGAGGACCCCTGCTCCAGAGTGAGAAAGCAAGAAAACAAAAACCAAAACTGTTACAAACATATATTGTCAAACTAAACAAATTCCAGCATTTATTATTAAAAATGTTTTAATCTGCTTATCAGTTCTTATAGCACAATTGTATTCTTTACATTCATATACCATAACTTGTCCAGCCATTCCTCAGTTGATGGATACCTTCTCGATTTCCAATTATTTTCTACCACAAAAAGAGCTGCTATAACTATTGTGTTACATATGGGCCTTTATCTCTTTCTTTGATCTCTTTGGAACATATATTTAGTAGTAATATCCCCGTAATCAAAGATCAAGCACACATTATAGCTTTTTGGGTATAGTTTCAGATTGTTTTCCAGAATAGCAGGACCATTTCAGAGTTCCATCAATAATGCATTATTCTACCTGTTTTCTCATATTTCTTCCAGATTTTGCTATTTTTTGTTAACTTTGCCAGTCTAATGGGTAAAAGATGAAATCTCAGAAGTGCTTTGATTTGAATTGCTCTACTTATTAGTGATGTATAAAATTTTTCCATATAGTTATTTATAGTTTGGACTTTTTTTTTTTATCTGAGAACTTCCTTTCCATATCTTTTGACCACTTACTGGTTGGGGAATTGTTCTTATTCTTATAGTTTGTATTAGCTCCTTGTTTATTGTACTTATGAGACCTTTATGAGAGAAACACTGTAAAGACATTGTTCCCCCCCCCATTTATCTACTTCTCTTCTAATTTTAACTGCATTAGTTTAAGTACAAATTTGGTTTGTACCCAAGTCTTTTAACTTCATGTAATCTAAATTATTTTACCTTCGATGATTCTCTCCATCTCATTTAGTCATAAATTCTTCCTTTATTTATAGATCTGAGAGATAATTTGTTCCATGCTTCTCTTAAGTTGTTTATGATATCACCCTTTATATTTAAACTATGTGCTGATTTTGACCTTATCTGGAATAGGTTGTGAAATGTTGATCTATGCTTAATTTCTCCCAGACTGTTAATTCAGTTTGCCCAGCAGTTTTTGTTGATAGGTGGAACATATTTCTTTGGAACAATATTTCTTGTCCAAAAAGCTTGCTTGGACCTTGGTTTTATCAAACACTAAATTACCTATGGTCATTCACTCCCATGTATTGTGTTTCTAATCTATGCCACTAGTCGACCATTTCTTAACTAGTATCAGATTGTTTTGATGATTCCTGCTTTGTAATATAGTTTTAAATCTGGTACAGATAGGCCTCTTTCCTTCATATTTTTTTTCATTGATTCCCTTGATATTTTTAAATTTTCCAAATGAATTTTGCTTTGTTGTAATTTTAAGTGTAAGTTCTCTTACTAATGCTTCATGATAACTCATTCTTATGGATTCATTAAAGAAGATTCACCTATTTCTTACCTTACCTTACCTTACAATGCAAACTATTGTCTAGTATCACTAAGTTTATTAAACAAAAAATTATTGAGTGTTTATTAAGTGTATATGCAGCTAGTGGTAAATGATAAAAAAGAAAGAGATAGCCTATGCCCTCAGCACAATTTTTTTAATTGTAGACACTTAATATATGTTTTTAAATGTTTTAAAAAATGAATGTCACAGGCCAGTATGGGATAAAAGACATGAACACAACTTAAAAAAGAGAGAATATTACAAGAGTAATGAGAGAGAAAAGTTTATAAACAAAAGATCTTACTTCCTCCTGGGAGAAAAACTATATATACTTGAAGTCAGTAGGCTGAATTAGGTTTTACTGTACATTTTGGCCTCTGCACAGTTATGACAGATAAACTTTCTTCAATCATTTTGTCCAGTTTATTTGCTACAAATTACTAGGATTTCTTAGGCCCCAGTCTTTGCTACTGCTGTTCCTGCTGGTAGTTTGGAATGTGCAGGATTTAGTACAGTGCTTATGATCAAAGTGTGATTTTGCTTTGATGTCATCTCTTATCATCTTCTAAAAAGAAAAGGATGGCAATGATAAATTATCCAGAAATGTCTGTAATCGAATTTCTGTCTTTCAAAATGTAACCATCAAAAAGTATTAAGTTTGACTTACTGCAAAATTCTTGAATGCTGGTAAGGGATGCTCTATTAATTTGAAATCTTCCTCCACTGGTTCAGTTGTTACTGTGTAGTAGTTCAGTGACATAGATCCCACAGTTTTTATTAAATCTTACAATAGACATTGTAGAAGGATTTAATTTCATACCTTCAAAGAATAAATGAGGGCTGTGTTTACTGTATCACATGTAGACTACAGAAACAACTTGTGATTCTTAATTATCTCTTTTCAGAGAACTATCAGTACTCAATTTCATACCCAGAGTATTTGAGAAATTTGAAGAAAAATGCTTATAACTATGAAGTGTCAATTCTCAACTTCATTAATGTATCCAAATAATTTATAATTTTAAAATGATTCTTATTTTATTTTGACAGAGGGAGATAAGTGTCATAGATTTAGTTTTTTTTTAATGCTGTAAAACTAAAATAAATTTATATTCCATAAGCTTGGACCCTTTGAAAATAGGGACTTGGGAAGCAGTTAATGTATATGAATTATGGAGTTTCTTTTCCCCAGGAGCTCGTTTTCCCCAGGGATATCCTTGTGTAGATAATAAGTTGAAGGTAATTATATATATATATTGCTTTTTGGCTGATACCTTCATTTTTTCTAGTTTAGGATTGTAGGAATTAAGTTATTGCTATTATGGTAACAATAATAGTTGCAATGGATAGAATGCAATTTTAAAATTTCCTAACATTAGGATTCTTAAGGTAGAAATCATCAGTATCATTTTCCTTGTAACTATTAGATGACTTGTTCATGTATCTCATCACAAAACTAGAAAGTTAAAACTAGTTTATCTCCTTGCAGTTTTAAAGGAATATTTCCATAGTTTTACATACTTTCCTCAAATAAAAATATATTCCTAGAATTATCATGGATTGGGATGGGATTGGTAAAGTAGGAATCAGATAGGGAAGTAAAAGAAATAAAATGTGGAAGTATGAGGAGAGACAAAAGTATTGTTCATAGGGTTCAAAGTTTAATTTGAGGTGGATTCCAAGTTTTATAACAATAAGAAAATAATTATAGATTATTTTTGCTTTTAGAATGTATTAGGAGAAAGTTAAATGAGAATACCTGGGGGAAAGAGAGGAAGTAAGTAGAAGGAGAGAGGGGGAGAGATCTTGCATAAAGGTACAGAGGTAGAACACCAAAAATCTCCCTAGGATAAAGTGATATTGTTGAAATTAAAAAGATAAAACTTGATAGTAACAAATACAAAGTTTTGCTTTTGGCCCAGATAAACTACAAAGAACTAGTGAATTTTATTATTGTCCAACTAGAGGAATATTTGAAAGACTGTGGAAAACAGGAAAGATAGGACAGCTCTGGAGAAGAGAAACTGCTCCAGTTTCCAAAAAAGAATGGAAAGTCAGTAACCTTGACTAAGATTTCTAAGGATACTCTGGAGCTCAAGATGGTTAGGGAACAACTGGAAAATTTGTTGAAAGAATTGAGGAAAAGAGAAGTGATGGATGGGAGATAATAGCTATCTTCAAATCTTTAAAAGATCACCATTTAGAAGAGAATTTGTTATTTTCTTTGGCACTACCGAACCATGAATAATGGAACTTACTGTAAAGATGCTAGTTTAGTATTAATGCAAGGAAACATTTGCTAATAATTAGAGGAATAAGAAAGGCTGAATGACTTACTGACTGGTGTTTTTCAGTGAGGATTTTGGTGGTGGTGATGTGGTCATGCGTTAGACTAAATAGCTGTTGAAGCCTCTTTCAACTCAAAAATTTTGTGATTTTTGGAATAGTGGGATAGTATTACTACTTGATTTGGATGGATTGAAGAGAACATATGACAAAGAGAAATCAGAGCTGTTCAACCCGGATTTTGTTTTGTTTTGTGATAAGAATTATTTTGGACCAGGAAGGACAATCAACTATGGCAAATGAGTGAAATCATGAGCTTATCAGGCTGCTAATAAGCACTTATCTGCACTCAATAAGTTACAGTCACTAGGCCTAGATGAATTAACAAACTAGGTTATTGAGAGTACTGGTGAATTTGATTACTAAACCACAGGTGTCAGTGATCTTTTCTAAGAAAAAGGAAAATAGAAGAAGTACCAGAAAGGCAGGAGAAGGAAAAAAGTAGGTATTCTGATGTTTTAAAAGAGCAAAGTGAAGTCTGTAAATTATAGGACAATGAGTTTGATTTTGATTCTAGCAGAATACTAGAAAATCTTTATTAAAAGGATGGCTAGGAAATGTTTAAAATAGAAAATGGAAGTCAAAAGAAGTCATGTTTTTATCAAGAATGTTATGGCAATTTAAACTAATTTTTCTTTTCTTTCTTTTTACTTTTTTTTTTTTTTTTTTTTTTTTGCTGAGGCAATTGGGGTTAAGTGATTTGCCCAGGGTCACACAGCTAGGAAGTGTTAAGTGTCTAAGTGTCTGAAGTTGGATTTGAATTTAGATCCTCTTCTATCCACTGTGCCGCCTACTTGCCCCACTAATTTTTCTTAACTAAGGATACTAGACTGATTACTAGACAGATAGATATGGGTAATGCTGTAGACATATTATACTTAGATTTTATTAAAGTGTTTGACAAAGTCTTTAGTGTAGTTTTTGTGGATAGAATTTTTTTTTCCCCCCTGAGGCTGGGGTTAAGTGACTTGCCCAGGGTCACACAACTAGGACGTGTTAAGTGTCTGAGCAGATTTGAACAGGGGTCCTCCTGAATTCAGGGCTGGTGCTCTATCCACTGCGCCACCTAGCTGCCCCTTGTGGATAAGATTGAAGAGAAATGGATAAGTTGAAAGTTAGCTGGAATTGGCTGAATGGCCATCCCCAAAAAGTTGTAATTAATGGTTCTGGTATCAATTGAAAAAGGGTTATCTTTGACATTGTGCTCCAGAGTTGTGCTTGATCCTGTGATGTTTAGCATTTTTATCAATGACTTGTATCTAATGGAGTTTGTAAATGGTCCAAAACTAGCACTTAGAGATAACATTGGATAAGAATCAGAGCCAAGATCTTGACATATCAGTCTAATAAAAGAGAACACAATAAGGATAAATGCAAAGTTTTACATTTGGTTTCTTTTTTATCTTATCTTAAATTATTTTTCTTTTTTTTTTGTATTTATTTATTTAAAAATTAAATGCAAAATAAGAAAAAAATAGAAAAAAAAGAAATGAAGAAAAAAGAAAAAAAATCTCCAGAAATCTTATAACAGATGAAGAAATGTTTTATAAAAAGTGACAAGAAACTGGAAACTCCATCAATTGGAGAATGGCTGAATAAGTCATGGTATATAAATGTTATGGAATATTATTGTTCTATAAGAAATGATCAGGAGGATGATTTCAGAGAGGCCTGAAGAGATTTACACTAACTGAGGCTGAATGAAGTGAGTAAAAGAAGATCATTATACATAGCAACAACAAAATTATATGATGATCGATTCTGATGGACATGGCTCTTTTCAACAGTGAGGTGATTCAAACCACTTCCAGTGATCTTGTGATGGAGGAGAACCATCTACTAAGGGGACTGTGGGGAGGGAACTGAGTGTGGATCACAACATAGTATTTTCCCTTTTTTTTGTTGTTTGCTTGCATTTTGTTTTGTTTCTTAGTTTCACTTTTTGATCTGATTTTTTTTGTGCGACATGATAAATATGGAAATATATATAAAAGAATTGCACATGTTTAACATATATTGGATTACTTGCTGTCTAGGGGAGAAGGGAGGGAGAAAAATTTGGAACACAAAGTTTTGTCAGGGTGACTGTTGAAAATTATCTTTGCATATATACATATATTTTTCATCAGCATTTCTTTATATTGCATATATTTTGAAAATAAAAAGTAATTATTAAAAAAATAAGCTGTCTGAGACTATAAGTTTCATAGAAGATGCCAATCTTCACTGGCAGAGGATATCTCTTTATCTAGGATATCTTTTTTTTTTTTTTTTTTTTTTTTTTTTTTGCTGAGGCCACTGAGGTTAAGTGACTTGCTCAAGGTCACACAGCTAGGAAGTGTTAAGTGTCTGAGACCAGATTTGAACTTGGGTCTTCCTGAATTCAAGGCTGGTGCTCTATCCACTGCGCCACCTAGCTGCCCCATCTGGGATATCTTAAATCAGTGAAATCACAGGTTTTGTCACTTTATCTTCTTTTGGTATCTTATCTTCCCTAAGATATTTTATAAAATGATTCCTTAATGTTTTCAAGATTGTCATCTCCAGCATGCATTTCTGTGATGTGTCTTTGATCTGGTTTAATTGTTCTTCTCTAACTTTGTTTTAAGTTCCACTTCTACTTTAACAAGCCAAGTCAACAATCTTAATAAAGATTAAGTACTTATCATGTGCTAGGTACTGTGCTAACTTCTATATTTACAAAGAAAGACAAAAATGGCCTTCTTACAAGGGAACTCATGTTCTAATGAGGAAGACAATATACAAGCAACTATATGCATACTAGATATATACAGGGTAAATTGGAGGCAATCTCAGAGGAAAAAATCCAGCATTGGAGAGGACTGGAAAAAACCTCTTGCAGAATATAGGATTTGAGCTTCTGGGGAAGTCAAAAGATAGAGATGAAGAGGAAGAACATTCCAGACATGGGAGACAGAGAGCAAAAAGGCATGCAGTCAGAAGATGGAGTGTCTTATGTGACTTACAGTGAGAAGGCCATTGTGTAGGAATAAAGTAGAAGAAAACTGAAAAGGTAAGAAAGGCCAGATTGTAAAGGACTTCAAATGTCAAAAAGAGGGTTTATATCTGATCTTGGTGATAATAGAAAACTATTGGAGTTTATTGAATAGGGGAGGCATTTTTAGGCCTATGCTTTAAGAATAACATTTTGATAGCCGAAGAAAGGCTGGATTGATCTTAGGAGAGGTTTGAGGAAGAAGGAACAACCAACAGCTATTATAGTAATATAGACATGAGGTGATGGAGTTCTGTACAAGAATAGTAGCTGTGTTAGAAGAGAGAAAAAGGCATTTGTGAGCTATTATAAGAATAGAAACATCTGGATTTGGCAACAGATTGCATATCACTGTCTACATATATGTAAATATGCAAGAAAGGTGATATTGTAGAGTGTAACTGGAGAAGGAATGGTGAATAAGAGTAAGGAGTCAAAAATGATACCTAGGTTAAAAATCTGATGGAGTGGAAAGATGATGGTACTGTTGATAGTAATAGAAAAGTTAGGAAGAGGGGAGAGTTTAAGGGGAAAGATAATGCATTCAGTTTTGGACAGTTGTTTGTGCAATAATAAATTTGAGATGTCTAATAGGCAGTTGGATATATGAGTCTGTAGGTCAGAAAAGAGATTAGATTTAGATAAATAGATCTAAGACTCATTTGCAAAGAGATTGGACGATTGAATCCAAAGAAACTAGTCAGATAGTATAGAGGATAAAGAGAAGATGTTCCAGTACAAAATCTTGAGGGAGATACCTACAGTTAATAGGGGTGACTTGGATGTAAAGTTTAAGAAGGGGCATTCAGACAAGTAAGAGGAATACCAGGGGAGAGCAGTGCCATGAAAAGCTGGAGAGGAGAGTATCAAGGAGAAGAGACTGGACAACAATATCAAAAAGCTGCAGAGAAGTCAAGAAGGATGAAAGCTGAGAAAAGGCCATGGGATTCAGCCATTAAGAGATCATTGGGGACTGAAGAGAGCATTTTAGTCTGAATGATGAGGTCAGAAGCTAGACTGAAGAATGTTTCGAAGGGAGTCATCTGATATGTCAGGTACTTCTAAGTCATTATCCAAATGTGGTGGTTCTTCTACCACTAATGACCCTTACTAATGATCATTGGCTGATCAATTCCATTTTCTGTCCACTTGTTGCTTCTTGCTAGGTTCATCTTAAATGTTATTGGGTTCCTGTGGCTTATTCTCAGGCCAGGATTTCTGTAGACTTTTAAAATCTCCACTGCTCTTTCCTATTTTATGATATACTACCAATTATCATCTTTTGTCATCCTTTATAATATTGTACAAATAGGTTTATGGCCTAAGCAAGTGTTATCCTCTTCTGCTTGGTTACATCTTCACTTGGATGATGTCTCCGGATTCTTCACTTCCTTATTGCATTAATCACTTTATATCAATTAAACTTTTGTAGTAAATTGTGATCATAAAGGTTGATTATTTTTTTACTGCTGATTTTCTGACATTCTATAAATTAGGCTAACATAATAAATGTGTGTAATGTATCCTCCGTGGTGGTGTCAGAATTGGGAGCACTTTGCTTCTCTACTACTTGAGCCTTTATGCCTCCCAAAAGATATTTTAGTCAGTCATTCAATAAACATTTATTGAGCACCTATTATGTGCTAGGCACTGTACTAAGCTCTGGGGATACATAGACAAAAAACTGTCCCTGTCCCAAGGAGCTCACAATTTGTTGATGGAGAAAACATGCAAATAAAATGTACAAACTCTATCCAGGATAAATTGAAGATAATTAATAGAGGGAAGATTTCATGTTAAGGGTAGCATTTTAACCAAGATTTTAAGGAAGCCAGGGAAGTCAAGAGGATGACAATTTCAGGTAGGAAAATCACCTACATATTTTAAAAATGTGAGCTGGATATGAATAATTAACAACTATTAGCTGGATAACGCAAATACTCTTTTTAAAAAATATTGTGCTTTTATTCATATTCAGTCCCCATAGTTCTCTTTCTAGATAGATGCAGATGTCTCTGTCACAATCTTTTGGAATTGCCTTGAATCACCTCATTATTGTAAGGAGCCATGTCCATCAGAATTGATCATCATGTAATCTTGGTGTTGTCGTGTACAATGTTCTCTTGGTTCTATTCATTTCACTCAGCATCAGTTCATGTCAGTCTCTCCAGGCCTCTCTGAAATTATCCTGCTGATTGTTTCTTACAGAACAATAATATTCCATAACATTCATATGCCACAATTTATTTAACCATTCTCTTTGATGGGTATTCACTCAGTTTCTAGTTCCTTGCCATTACAAAAAGGGCTGCCACAAACATTTTTGTATCTGTGAGTCTTTTTTCCTTTTTAATGATCTCTTTAGGATATAGACCCAGTATTGTCACTGCTGGATCAAAGGGTATGCACAGTGTTATAGCCCTTTGAACATAGTTCCAAATTGCTCTCCAGAATGGTTTGATCAGTTCATAACTCTACCAACAATATTTTAGTGTCTCAATTTCCCCACATTCATCATTTTTTCTTGTTATCTTAGCCAACCTCAGTACCTCAGTAATTACTCAGTTGTCTTAATTTGCATTTCTCTGATCAGTAGTGATATAGAGCATTTTTTCATATGACTAGAAATGGTTTTAATTTCTTTTTCTGAAAATTTCATTCATATCCTTTTACCACTTATCAATTGGGGAATGCCTTATATTCTTATAAGTTTGAGTCAAATCTCAATATGTTTTTCAAATGAGGCCTTTTTCAGAAACATTTCTTGTAAAAATTTCTTCCAGTTTTCATGCAGTTACTCCTAAGACACTGACCTCTTTGCAATTGCTCATATGGATACTCCATGTGCCAACTCTGGGTGTTTTCACTGGTTTCACTGGTGTTTTCAACTCTCTCTCCTCATCTCAAGTAAAAAAAATGATATTTAGAAGTCCTTAACATAGTATCCAATGCCTAGTATGGCTTAATAATGCTTGTGCCCTTCTTTTCTCCCCATTGCCATATTCTTCCCTCCCTGATTTCCTTCAAGTCCCAAGTTTGCCTTTCTGGATCCTTAACTCTAATACTTTCTCTCTATTGGTTATCTAAAAATTATCTTGTTTGTACATAGTTGTTTTCATTTTACACTGTGAGCTTCTTGAAAGCAAGGGCTATTTTTTGCCTTTCTTTGTATCCCTATTGCTTTGTACAGTGCTTGGCATATAGTAGGTGTTTAATGAATATTGATTGATTTATAAAAAACACACCCAGAGTGCAGCTCAACCTTATATTACTTTTAGGCATATTGGGATATATTTTACTAACCTCTCACAACTAATTGTAATATTTAATCTCCAGAAATCTTATAACAGATGAAGAAATATTTAGTTTTCATGTGCCCATGTTCATATCTATATAGTATATAAAGGGGTGTATGTGTTAATATATTGTTTTTTGTATTATTCAGTTAACTGAATAATTATTATAGCACAATATGACTATATTTTCTTTTTTACATAAAAAGTAAAATGCTTTTGCAAAATTTTTGAGTAATAAATTTATTTTCTTCTTTTGCAGGAATATCACAGTGCAGCTGGTAAGTTATCTGATTTCTTTCTCAATTCTATTCTTGGAATGGTATGAACTGGAGACAACAGGGAACAGGATTAGTAAGTAGGAAAATCAAACCCTGTCCTTGGTGCTAGACACATCTGGAGGGTCAGGATAGTTGTAAGTCAATCTGAGAAGGGCTGATCTCTGCAGATGGCACTCAGAAATCTGTCTCCAGCTGTAAAGGGCTAGAACTGAGCAAATGCATTTGGATAATGGAGCACATGAGACTAATTGCCAATTGGAAGGTTCCCTATTAACTTGTTTGAAGGTTGACTCTCCCCACAGTCAGTGCAGGCTCGATGTGGTGTAACAAACATGAATTGGACATGCAAGTAGTGATATAACAAACAATATAATTCAACACAGTTTTGTAAAAGATTTCCAGAAGTCCTAGAAGGAGGGTGTGCAAACAACAGTCACACATATGCCTTCTTCAGCAACCAAGAGATAGTCCAAAACCAATCTATTGTTCATTGCTTCACGTGTTAGGGAATCCAATGATCCCCACAAGTTTTTGAAGTCCCACATCAGTCTTTTTATATGTTAGGGAATCCAATGATCCCCACAAGTTTTTGAAGTCCCGCACTAGTCTTTTTATATGTTAGGGAATCCAATGATCCCCACAAGTTTTTGAAGTCCCACATCAGTCTTTTTATATGCTAGGGAATCCAATGATCCCTACAGGTTTTGAAGTACTCCAACAGTCTTATGATGCTTCAGAGAATCCAATGATTCCTGAGGATTTTCAAGTCCTACAATAGTTTTATGATGTCTCAGAGAATCCAATGATTCCTGAGGATTTTCAAGTCCAACAGTTTTTGATGTCCATGAGTCAAACGCCATAACTGCCAGGTTCTTTCAGTGGTGGGCACAGTCAGCAACGGAACCACCCAATGTTTCTTCAATCTTCTCCTTCGTTTCAAGGGTCTGCTCCGTCTCTCTCGGATGGACAAGGCAAATATGGCTTGTTGGCACCCATCTGATTCCTTCTCCATCTGTGGAGATACAAGCAAACCGTCTTCCCCAAGCAGTTAACCTATCTGGTCCCTTCCATTCATCACTTTATGGGAGATTTATAATGGATCACATCTATTTGCCAAATGTCAGTAGGTCTCAAACCACAAGGATTCTTCCCTGGAGGGAGTGTAGGAGCATGGAAAGGAAGGCAAGCTATACAGGTTTTTACTATGCTCCTAGCTTCTTCTCTTGTTATTCCAAATTGTAAACATAAAGCTCGGGCAGCCTGATGATATTTAGAATGAGATTCTTGTGCTTCTTGAAATAAAGGAGTATTGGCCAACATGGTTAGAAGGCTATCAGGTGTTCACTACCAAACTCCTTACCTCTCTTGGCTATTCATCAGCTTGGCTCGGCTACCCCAGGTTAGAGAGCCAGGTTAAAAAGAGTGACTGCTGTCTGCAGTGGGCTTATAAAGGGCCTGTGAGGTCACACGCACAGCCAACCAACAAGAGAGCTGTCAACCATTACGAAGCTATCTCAATATGGCCAGGATCCCACCCACAGGGCAGTCCTATATCCACAGAGAATGCTTCTGGAGCACTCAATCTCCTGTTGCGCTGTGGCCACCCATTTAAAGGACCCTTACAATTCCCTTCTCTTGTTTTGCGGGAACCACATCCTTACATCCAGCCTCAACAACTTCTCCAAATTCCACTCCTGCATATCACTGTCAGCAGGTCATTTTTGCCTGGGTGTCCAGTACCTAAAACTCAAAATGTCTTAAACCAAACTTTTTATGTTATCAGACATGCTCTCCCCACCAATGTCTTGGTTTCTATGAATGATGACATTGTTTTCCCATTCATTCATGTTCAAAAGTTTATAGTTGCTTTTGGGTCCTCCATCGACACCTCCTACCTCATATGCATTTGATTCCTAAATCCTGTAATTATACCTTGTGCATATATTTCTTTATTTGTATCTTCCTTGCCACTATTGCCAACGTCATAGTTAATCACCTCATTTTCAATCGACTATTATAGGTCTCCTAAACCATCTCTTTGCCTCTAGTCACTCCTTGTTCTAATCCATCCTTCATATCTCTGCCAGAGTAATCTTCCTAATGCACAATTTGTATCATATCAGCCCACTGTTCAAAAACCTCTAATGATTTCCCATTATGTAAGTTAATGAGCCACAGAATCTCAGAGTTGAAAGTTGATCGACAGTCTAACCCATACTCAATCAGCTATTGTCTCCCCCCAATAATATTTGTGAAGAGTGATCATCTAACCTTCACTTGAAGGTTTCTAATGAAGGGGATTTCATTTCCTCTCAAAGTAACTAATTTTTCTTTTAGATAGCTCTCATTGTTAGTTTTTTCCCTTTATAGCAAACCTAAATTTGCATTTCCTCATCTGCTCACTATGGCTGAGAACCTTGGGGTGTAGTTCATCTGGCCTTGATGATGAAGTACTCCTTGCAGTTCTTCCCTCTTTTCATTTATCTCCAGCTCTGGTGACCTTATTTTATTTCTTGAATAAAATCCATTGTCCTCTTATCTTCCAAGGATATCTAAAATTAGGTTTAATGTATTGCTCCACATTTGTTTCACACTACCTCATTTTATGTAGTCTACAACCCTTACAAATTAGGGATTACTCAGTGTTTCCAGATCTCATCCTGTTAATTTCTATTTCAGGAATTTTCTCATGTTATCCTTATGTCCCTGAGATATGCTCCCTTTTCAGCCGTTGAAATCTTATTTATATTTTAAGGTCCAGGTTTTTAAAAAACATGCTCTTATTCCCCCAGTTGATATGATTGTCATCGTCTCATGACTTTTATCACTTTGTTCACACCTCCCATATACACCAAACGTTTTCTACTTTGTACCATATTGTTTGTGTCCTTGTCTTATCTTCCATCCTCCCATACCCTAATTTATAAACTCTTTGAAAATAGTGGTCATTCAATAAGTCAATGTACAATAGTTCCATAGTCTTCAAATAAAATTTTTATTTCAGAGTTTCCCAAATCCTAAAAGCAGTCCTATGTAAATTAGCTGCTGTAGTCATCCTTACAACCACTCTGTCTTTCTGCTTTGGAGGGACATGTTTTCATTCTAGTCCTAATGGACTAGAAAACTGGACTAGAAAAAGGCAGTACCATAACATTTCCACTCCAGTGAACATTTGCTGTTCCTGTAAATCAAAAGTCAGGATAGCAAGGGATGTGCATATAACATATAACCAATAATTTTCGAACATTTATATTTTTGAACCTTTTACATAACAAGCATATTTTATACTGGTTCAATAAAAATAAATACTTTCTCATTCATAACAACATATGTATTTATACACACTCAATTACATAGTCAAAAGTAACTGTTCTAATCCATAACAATATGTCTCTCTATACACCATTATGTAGCCCATAAGCAACCAAATTATTACTCATGTTATGTACTCAGGTACATGCAAATATAGCAAGAACACCTATTATCCAAAATAAATATAAGTGATATATGATGAAATTACATAAAATTTATATGTCAACATTTTATAAAAAGCAAAGGAAATAAACCTTTCAGGAACAATGAATGGTATGAAATATATAGAGAATGTATAGTTCTACATATTATACATATACCATTATTGAAGTGTATATTCAATTCTCTCTTTCCTAGTGGATTTATGGACACATAAATCATATATAAATCTAATTCTTGGCTTATTAATTCTAATAATCTTATTATGAGTTTCTAAATTTCTAGATTAATTATTAGTATTATTTAATAGTAACTCTGGGCTTGTAAATGACAGGTAGGCGATAATGGTATCTTTTAAATGCACCATGTTACCTCCCTACAACTGAAATATTAGGATAAAACGAAGTTACCTCTGAATTTAATTTCTTTCGTCATTGAACTAGCACTCTCTTATGAGATGCACTTGTTTGTTTTCTTAGATTTTTTTGATTGTTGTTAATAATACATCATTTCATCTGCATCTGTATCATGGTTTTCTGAATTATCATTTTAGTTCTGTCAGGTTTTTTTTCCTCCAATGAGAAGGGCTTTCCCCTCCGCCTCTGAATCCATTTAGCTGACTGTCCATTATTGTGGTTTGGTGGATCATTAGAAAAGCTGATTAATTCCCCAAGAGGTAAGAGATGGTTATGGTGCATTCATTTTATAGGGTCCTGACCATTCTCTGGAGTTATTTTGTAGACTACTAAATTGGCCTGTCTCTCTACAACAAGGAAGTGCATAGCTTTCAATTGTCTTAATATCTTGTATATTCTATGTACATCAAGTTAATTTATCTGGATTCTCTCAATATTATGAAGATCTTGATATATTACTAGTGCATTGTAAGTCACATATTTATAGTGTGCATATATTTTTTTCCCCCTCCTGAACTGAGGTTGTGACTGGACAATAAATCTCTGAACTAATCCTTTAATTAAGACATACACTGACTATAAGTACCTTTGTTATCTTCATTATTTTCTTTTTCTTTTTGTAAATAATATTTTATTTTTTCCAATTACATATAGAGATAATTTTCAACATTCATTTTTATAAGATTTTGAGTTCCAAATTTTTCTTTCTTCTTCTTTTCCCTTCCCCTTTTACCAGACAACAAGCAATCTGATATATGTTATTCATGTGTAATCATGGAGACATATTTCCATATTAGTCATGTGAAAGAAAAAAAATAACAAAAAATGAAAATATATGTGCTATATATCCATAGTTCTTTTCTGGATATGGATAGTATTTTTGTAATGAATTATTTGGAATTATCTTGAATATAGCAATTGTATTGCTGTATCTCCATTATTTTCAATTACAAAACACTAATCAATTGGCAAACTAGGTTTTCTTCTTAACATCATCGGTTATGGGGGAAACCCTGTAACAACAAGTCAGTCTTCAACAAGCATTTATTAAACACTTGCAATGTGCCAGGCTAAGGTACAAAAAAAGGCAACCCTAGTCCCCCTAACCTATACCCTCCACTCCACCCCTACCCCTGTTCAAAACAAAACCCAAAACACAAAAAATAAAACTACAATCCTTGCTCTAAAGAAAGAATTCATTCTAATATGTCAGAGACTATGTATAAACATTAAGGTACATACAGTATATAGATTATCATATAGAATGTATAAAAGGAATCTGAAGAGTAAGCAGTAGCAGCCAGGAGGACTGGAAGGGCATCTTGCAGAAGGTGGGATATGAAAAGAAGAAAAACCAGGAAAAATTAAGTAGTAAAGGTATTTCAAAGTGTTTTTTCTATGATGATGTTATCACACCATAGATTGCTCTAGTTTTGTTCATTTCTTTTTGTGCCAGTTCATAAAAGTCTTCCTAGTTTCCTTTGAAACATTTCTTGTGGAACACTAATATTCTATTCTATTCATATACCATATTTTATTTAGGTAATTCTCAAAAGAATACCCTCTTACTTTCCAATTTTTAGCTCTCATTAAAATGAGTTGCTATAAATATTTTTGAACATGTAGATCTTTTTCTTTTATTTCTTTGCTCCATAGCCATGGTAATATATTTCTGGGTCAAAGAGTATCCATAGTGCATTAACTTTTCAGGTATAGTGCCAAATTCAGAATGGCTGGATCAATTAAAACCTTCACAAATAATGTACTGGTATTCTGATTTTCTCACAGTTCCTCCAACATATGTTATTTTTTGGTCATCTTTGCTAGTCTGATGAGTGCGAAATGAAACTTCAAAGCTGATTAAATTTGGATTTCTCTATTTATTAGTGATTTCAAGCGCCCCCCCCCTTTTTTTTTAAATTTGAAAACTGTTCTATATTCTTTGACCAATTATCTATTGGAGAATGGTTCCTAGTCTTATAAATTTGAATGATTTCCTTATATGTCTTGAATATTAGACCTTTAACATATAAATTTGCTGCCAAGATTTCCTCCCACTTACTTGCTTCTGTCTTAATTTTAACTTCATCAGTTGTTTGTGTAAAATCTTTCTAATTTTATATAATTAAAATTGTCCATTTATTTTGTATGATCTCTCCTTTTCTTTTTTTTTAGCCATTATCTCTTCCCTTTTCTAAAGGTCTAAAAGATAATTTCTTACTTAAATCTCTAATTTGTTTATGATGTGACCTTTTAGATCTAAACCCAATTTCCACCAGACTTTGGTCCAATTTTCCCAGCGGCTTTTGTCGTATAATGAGTTTTCCCCTCAGTGACTAGGGTCTTTGGGTTTATTGAATATCTATACCTTTGTATATAGGGTTTAAAAAATAAATTAGAGTAGTTCTAATTAAGGCTGACATACCATAGATGTTTTCTGGGTCTGAATCACTTATTTAATGAACTCACTTTTAGATAACCTAAATAGGGAAAGGGTTTTGTTTGTTTGTTTGTTTTTGTCACATCCATATAGTGCTAATGTTTACATAAAATATGATGAAATTTCCTCTGTAAAAGGATTGGAATATAATATTTACTTCAGATCCATCGTTTAAGGGAGCAGTACATTTATACTTAACTGTTGTCACTGACACTTCTGAGAAGGGGTGAGATGAATCCAGGTGGAATGGTTCAGTTTACAGCTGGAGCCAATATTAACCTGATCGTCACCTTGTAACGTGAGATGACCTTTATCCTTGGCCTCCTCCACATTTCTGATGCTGATTTCTTTATACATCTTCAAAATTACAAATTGTATTCTTCTGTCTGGCTCACAGATCGTTCTTATACTCTCCTGGTTCTCCCTCACACCAAGGTTAACTGACTTGCTCCAAGTCACACAGCTAGAAAATGTCCAGTGTCTGAGGCTGGATTTGAATTCAAGTCTTCCTAGCTCCAGGGCCACATGCTCTATCCACACTGTCCCATCTGGTTACCTTCTCATCTATCCTTTAAGGCACAGCCATAACAAAATAAACTTTTGCTATTTGCTATAGTGGACTTGCCTCACATGGTCTGGATCCCTGCTTTAGCTCTCTGAATACTCACATTGGAATGCTGGCTGGTCCCTCTTGTCATCAGAGGTTTGGTCAATTGTAGCTCCTGATTCTGAGCAATCAGGTGTGTTCCTTTGAAGAGGTTTTATAGTCTACCCAGAGGAAAATATCCTGACATTAGATTGGACTGAATTTTCATCATTTTCTGGTGTTTGGAAATAACATTCAAGATAGTTTACTATTTCTAGAAATCCATCAAAATTGGCAGCTTTTTCATAACAAAAACCAATTAGGAATGCTTTAAAATTTCAGAAGCATTAACATTTAAGCTAGTTTAGTATTTCTAGTAATTAATCAAAATTGGCATCTTTTTTGTAACAAAAACCAATTAGGCATACTTTAAAATTTCAGAAGTATTCTATACCTCAGTATACTCTATACCTGTTCTAGACTAAAAACATCTACTTCCTTAGATTCTATTATTCATTTTTACTATTGACATTTGTAATTGGCTATCCACTTAAACTATGAACTCAAAGAATCTTTTTTTTTTTGGTTGAATAGGAGATAGAATGAAATTGGTAAATGCCTACCAGGTTTACTACCATGGTACCTTTCTGGTTTCTTTGCCAGATGATTTCAGAGTTTGTAATCTTTAGCAAACTTGGGATAAGGACTTTTCTTAAGGAATATCTGTGGTCTATGAATATGCTTTAAAGTATGGAAAGCATTTTAACATCTGTAGGCAAGGTGGCAAATCAAAGAAGCATTTACTAAGGACTTATTATGTTCCAGGCACTATAAGGAGTGGGGATACAAATACAATCCAAAAAAAAAAAAAGAGTTTCTGTTCTCAAAGAGTTTACTTTTTTTTTTTTTAGGAGAAGAAAATACACAAAAAGGAACTGATGAGCAGGGGAGTGGTGAGGAATAACAGTTCCAAGTGCAAGCAAGAAAGTAAAAAACCCATTTGGGAGGTGAATTAAGGTTGATCAGTCTCAGCTCCTTAAAATGGAGGCTCTTGGAGAAACTCACTGATGAGAGAAAGAGGCTAGTATAGGAGAAGGATGTATTAAAACAAGACGGCTATGGACACAGATTGATATTTCAGAGGGAGGAGATTCAGTGTGACTAAGGAAGTTCCAAGGTGAGACTGCAACTGAGGCCAGAAAATCAGAAGCACTGCCATGAAGATTGGGGGAGGAATAAATAAATGTTGGCTGCCCTGGGCCCTTCCCAAAAGGGAGCTGTTTGGGGTGACTCAAATGACTTTTTATTCTAAGTTAATTTTTATAATTTGTCTTTAGTTATTTTCTCATTAAGATACTCTGTGAAGTATCCTTTCCTTCTGTGTGGGAAGCTTGGTAATAAGGTTCTGATAATTTTCTCAAATCCCTATTATACAAAGAATTTTAGAAGGATCCACATCCTCAGGTAATTCACAGAACACAGATAAGGTTTATCTTTCTCTTCATACTTCTTAGTTAATATTTTACTTTTCTATACATTTTCAATAGAAACTTATAAAATATCCTCAATATCTTTCTCCCTGAGGTTGGATTATTCTCTTAACTAAGAATTCTCTTTCTGGCTCTATCTGTATTACAAAGCACTAAAGCTTTAGAGATACAACATCCGGCTTACTCATATTACTAATATTTAATAAAGATAAAATAAATAACTGACTATTAATACTTAAATATTCAAATAATCAAAATTATATCACGGAAACTGATTTGACATAAAGGAATACATATTGGAAAACAGTTTTGAAAAATTCATTTTTTTCTCTTGTTAGTAGATTCCTTTGACATCAGGGTATCCAATAAATAATGGTTGGATAAAGTCACTAATAGCATCTTTCCCATATGAAGGGCACCCTAATAAATTCTACAGTCTGTAGACTGGCTTACTTGCTCCCATTTACATTAATACTGATAGGTTTTTAATTTTTTTGTTTTTGTTGTTCCCAGAGTTGGACCTGGTCATGCTTACCATATTACCACAACTCACCCTCAGGATCTCAAAAGTAAACCTAGTGAGAGAGAAATGCATTTCTATGCTTACAACTGTGGCTCTTGAGCCATGGAATGTCATTTACACAAATTAGGAACAATGACGCTATTAACTTTTCTTTTTTTTTTCTTTTGCTGAGGCAATTGGGGTTAAGTGACTTGCCCAGGGTCACACAGCTAGGAAGTGTTAAATGTCTGAGACCAGATTTGAACTCGGGTCCTCCTGACTTCAGAGTTGGTGCTTTATCCACTGCACCACCTCGCTGCCCCAACACTATTAACTTTTAAGTATGAAATGAGAAGACAAAAGTAAGTATACCTGTAACATTATTTAAACAGAAAAAACAAGAATAATCAAAACATAACAGTTTGCCCAAAATTGTGGACTACACTCATCTCACACATTATCCAGTGCAGGGGAAAAATGGGTACAAACTTACAGAAAAATAGCCAGGAGGTGCATGATTAGGGCAACTTATGTGCTGAGGGAAACTCATGAATAAACTGTGGGCCTGGATACCTGGCCTCTGCTCAGGGACCAGCCAGCCCTGTGTCACTTCTGGACAAGACTGCTCTCCGATCCTCTCAGCTCCTGTTCTGGGCAAAGCTGCCTCTCACTGGTCTTGGTTTGCCACAGCAGGGTTTGATGACAGTAGCCTTAAACCCAGCATCTGCAGGCTAGCCTTTTTATTTGGCTGAGTGGTGATGCAGTGTGACTTGGTTTCAGGACCTGCAAAGCTGTACAGGGTCTATTCTCCAGAGTTTTAGGGGTGACCTCTGTTTTTGTTTCTCTAGCCAAAGAAGGTAGAGAAGGGCAATGCTGACAGCCTTTTCTCAGCTTATAAATGATGCAAAAGAGCAAGAGAGCCTTTCTCTAAACACCTGTTTGCTCACCTTCTGTAAAGGGCTTCTCTGATATTTTCCACTGGTATTTTTATCAGCTTCTGATCTGGCTCAGATTGGGGCCATATTATATGTAGTGAGCCACTTGTAATTTAGGCTGGGAAATGTAAATCCACATTTCTGTCAGATATGATACATAAAGTCAAAATACTACAGTCCCAAAATAATTTTTTGATTCAGTTTCTCTATAAAACTTTCATTCTTAAAGAGAGAAAAGGGGGTAGGTGAGGAAAATCATTTATATGGCACCTACAATGTGCCAGGAACTGGGCTAAGCACTTATAGTTATATTAGAATTAATTGAATTTTTGAAATTTATTTGAAAATTTGAAATTTTAAAAATTAATTGAATCAATTAAAAGTAATTGAATTTAGTTATTTTCTCATTAAAAGGAAACTGCTGTTAAATGACTTGCCTAGAGTCATACATACTAATAAGTATCTGAGGTTGAATTTGAATTCTGGTTTTCCTAATTTTGGATCTAGCTTTCAGTCCACTGTGCCACCTTCAGTCTAAAGTGCCTTAAAATCATCACAAGTGAATTTGCTGCTGGAAAACCATTCATTATAGCCAATTTTTTTTTTTTTTGCCTCTAAGGTGTATGCTTTCACTCTTGTCTTGTCCTCTCAGAATTCTCTATATTTTGTTCCATAAACTTTTAGCTGAGAACCAGCTTTTTTTCTCCCTTTCTTCATAATTATCTGTGAATCTCCCAAGATACTTTTAAATGTTTCAAACAAAATAGGCTTTTCTTGTACTTTTCAGCTAATATAAGGTCAGTACTTTACAACTCTATCTCCTAGTCCCTAATATTTAATAGATACTTAATCAGAAAGAGATTGACTTGAAATTAGAGCCCATAGGTTTGAGTCTTGGCTCCATCACTTACTCAGTTTCCTTGTCCATAAAATGGGGAAAATACTTGTACTCCAGTAATAATAGAATAACATATATAATGAATTCTTACAATTATTGTTAATAGTTGTAAACCATCCTAGTTTTAAGATGATGTTGGAAAGATCTGGAGAAAAGCCCTGTGCTTGGCTCTTAAGTTTCCTATCTTCCCTGGAACACAAGGTTTAAGATTTCACTGCAGGTGTAGAGGAATGGGAAAATATAAGCTATGTCTGCAGGATTTCTGAGATATGTCTAGCTAGGCCATTTCAGCTTGTTTTCTGTTACTGTGGTAACACAATAGAAAGACCTCTGGCTTAGCCGTTGTATCCCTGTTTTATTCCAATTAATATTCATTCCATTTAATGTGATCCTGTAGGAGTAGTGATTATTAGTGTCATAACTTATCTATTAATATACATTTGATCAGTCTGGTCAACTAATATTAGTAAAATGATTACATATATCAATACATATTTTATGTATATTATATTTGAGGATAATTAGACAAGATAAATTCAGTGTTACAATAGGTCCCAAACTTTAAACAACAAGCTCTAAATTCACTAACCTTTTATAAGTTGTGCCTAACCAGAAGAATATTAACCAGAGGATTTTCACTCTTTTGGCCTATAAAACCAAGGCCATTGTAGGTGAAAGGATGGCAGGGCTCTGGATCGCTGTTCTCTTTGCTTGCTCACCATGATCAAACCCAGCATAGATGGGATGTCTTATGTGAAAAGTCCCCCAACTTATTTTTGTACCTCCAGACTGCCAAAGAGATGGCTATCTTACGACCACTTAGTCAGCTGAGATGACCTTTGCTTGCCCATCCTATGGCCACCGATGCTGATATTTTATTTCTGACCCTCTAGAGAATCAGGAGCAAGGTCTGTTAACCAATGAGACTCTATATTTTACTTTGCCTTTTCTGTGTCATCTGGGTATCAAGTATTATACAATTAAGACCCTGGGTATTATGAAGAACATTTGAGGTCCATTTCATCAGAGGGAACCATGGAGTTCTGCCTTCATTTTTTTTATGGTAGAGTGGGAAGTTCGGATTCCTCGTCTCTTACTTTCAGTGTAATATTGAGTAAGTCAGTTAACCTCTTCAGGCTTTAATTTCCTCATCAGTAAAAGGAAGGATCTAAGAATCTTTTCATCTTTAAATCTATGATCTTATGAGTGTACCTAAGCTGGCTTACAGCCAGTCAGTGCTCATTAGTGGTGGCAGTGATATTAAAAAACACTTATTATTTCCTTATGTAGGAGCAATATCATGTTATCAAATAAGGAGACCCTATCCCTAATGATAATTCTACCACTGAAAATAGTGTTGATGTCTGGACAGCTGCCTTAATGGTGGTTATCCAACCACCATAAAAATGAATTTTAATGCATAAGGATATTTGTTTATGTCATGAAGTGGACTGGGAAGATAGTCCACATTGAATCTACAAACCAAGGGCAGATGAAAAAAGGTGATACCATTATTTATTGCTAGTTTTTTTTTTAAGTTCTTGTCCCTCTTTACTTAAGTTATGGTACTTCTATATTTTCTGGCTGTAATTTCTCCTGTCTGTATTTTATGCTTTTAGGGTTGGAGATAATCTTAGAATCATAAATAGTTATAGCAGAAAGGAACCCAAAAATCATCTCCTCCAGAGATCTCAAGTGAGAGCACTTGGATATGGAGTGGGCTAGGTATGTCTGGGCACATTATTATGTCAAAAAAGAAAACGTAGCTTTGTGTTTTAATTCAATCATGATACACTCCTTTAGTTTGCAAATATAAATTGATGGGATGTAGAAATGTATAGAAAAACCATATTCATTCATAGTGCAAACCTCCACTATTATGGGACCTCATTAGCAATGATCCTCCCCTTCCCCCCACCTAGCTGGCAGTGGATGTAGCATTGGACTTCTGGTCAGGAAGACTTAAATTCAGACATGACCTCAGACACTAATTGTGGGACCCTGCGGCCTTTAACCTCTATGTGCCCCATTTTCCTCAACTGTAAAATGGGAATAATAACTGCACTTACTTTCAGGGTTATTGGGATTATTAAATGAGATAATGTTAACATTTAGCATAGTATCTGCTACATAGTACCTAGTACCCAATATCTAGTACTAATGTATAAATGCTCATTCTCATTTCCTTTCTTCTTCCTCTCAGATTACTTACTTACGAAAAGTCTTTGACCTATATAAGAAAACTCCAGTGTATTATATGTCATTTTAAAAAATATATACTTTACTGAAATAAGATAAAGTCTGTGGCTTTATATTTTGCTTCAATTGTTTGTTGCCTTCTTTCATTTTTAAATATAAATTCATTATAAAGATAAGAAAAAAGGGCAGATAAACTGAATTACAATAAATATGCTGATGTTAGTGTAAAGACCTTGGACTTCTCACTAAACATTTATGATATGATAATGTTACTCTCTTCATTCATCATCAGTTATCAAATGTTCCATCTGATAACTCAGTCTGTGAAAAAAAAAAAGTTATCTGAAGATTCTTATCAGCTCATATTGCTCATATTTCCTAGAAGTAAAGAGGAAATAAATAAATTTTAAAATTTTATTTATTTTTAAACAAGTTTTTTAAAAATTATAAATGGTAGAAGAGATGTAGATTATTATGATATATTTTATTAAAAGACAAAGCATTTTACTTTTGTTATCATTTTTTCTCCTCCAATAATGTGGTGAATAAAGGTCACGTTGATCTAGGATTTATTGATAATGGATTGAGAAATTGAAGAGGGTAAATGATTGTAATAAAAAAAACTAATTGGTTAAACTTCATGGTTAAGCTTTAATGATGGGAATCTATTGATGTATTGTCTGTGAGCAAGTAGACTTAGCTGTCCAAATAGGAAGAATAATGTCACATTAAAGTTCAGCAGAGCAACTGGATGATGTTATTCTAATTTTCATGTTAAAAGTGGAAGACCACGGATCACAATGAAAGAGTTGATAATTTTGAGGAATATTGATTTCTGAATATTGTCAATATGCTCTAAAATATGAATTTATAATAGCAAAGTATATACAACAGTCTCTCTGAAACACTAATTTTCATTCAAATTAATTTAAGTATGCCTTTTAATAATGTTATAGAACAGAAAATCATGTCTTCATTAAATGGAGAAAATAGTTTCAATAATTACTGATGTTACTATTGACTATGAATAACATGAATGAATAGCCACCATTTTGGGATATTTTGACAATGAAAAATATTTTCTACTTGAGCTTGTTTTGTCTATTCAATAATTCAAGAATTAATGCTTAGTCTATTTTTAATCAGTTAAATGATGCCTTTGGAATTTAAAAAAATTGGTCGGTCATCAATGGTATGTTTATTTTGATGATATACTTACTATATCTGGATATTCTTGTGGATGTTCAAATGAAATGTAAAGTAGCATTGACTCTTTTTGAACTTTCTCCTCATAGATACATGCTCTTTGAGTAAACAAAATAAAATTTTATTTTTGAGGGATTGTTTTTCAGGACTTATACAGGAGAGTCCTCTGTAGTCACTGTCATGCACAGATGGACTTATATGGCATAAACACTGATTGATATAAAATGAAAATATATCATTTTATGAATTTTATAAGAAATTATCAAAATCACTAGCTTTGATGATGCCATAAACCAAAATCATTCAAGTTCATCTTTGCCTCTGATATATCATTTTCTATAACTGGTGATAAAAATCAGTCTCCTCATGTTCAGTCTACATCTCACCTAATTATTTGGTTGTGAAAAGAGATGGCCCAGAATATCTTCAATGAATATACATGTAGAGAATGATGTATTAACTCTTTTCAGTTAAAAAGAGAAAAAATCCACTCATATTATTGATGAAGTTGAGTCCTAGCATCCCTTGACTCAATATTACCAGTATTCACCAGCAATTTGAATACAAGAATTATAAAATTGTGACTGTAATGAGAAAATCTCTCATCTTAGGGATCAGCAGGGACAATATGATAATCATTAATCGCAAAGTTAATGTGACCTTAGATGATTTGGGAGCTGAAATTGGATTGTATTTGGGGTTATTATAGATCCATTTCTGAAAGTGGAACTATGTTCCCCATCAGAGAATGGCTTGAATTGTCTCAAGAAATTGGGTTAACCATCCACGTTATAGACCTTTTACACATCTGGTCAAGTGCTTTGCTCTCTTATCTATTTCAAGTTGTTGATTTGAAAGAGCTTTTTCAAAGACAGTACTTGTAAAAAACAATAAAAACAAAACAAAAGGATATGCAGTGTCCTGAATGCACCACAGATCACTCATGAATTTGTATATTGAACAAGAATTGGCTTGGTCTAAATTAGCAAGGAATATTTTACCTGTCAGATCTATGGGGAAAAGAAGAATTTATGACTAAACAAGAGGTAGAGAGCATTATGCAATGCAAAATGGATAATTTTAATTATATTAAATTAAAAAGCTTTTGCACAAACCTAGCCAATACAACCAAAATTAAAAGGAAAGCAGAAAGCTGGGCAACAATTTTTACTGTCATTATTTCTAATAAAGGCCTCATTTCTAAAATATATAGAGAACCATTACTACCAGTCCAGCCAGAGCAGCCAGGCAGTCAGTGAGATTTTAGAACTTGGGGAGGGGCTGGAGGAGGAGCTGAAATGAAACACGGGTCAGGTGGGAGATGTGAAGAACAAACTTTATTTGTTAATCTGAGGGTAAGGGTTTATATATCTTTATATATCTTTTAGTATTTTCTCCTGGGAATGTTAGTCTTTTCTCCTGGGAATATTAGCTATGAATCACCCAGACAGTTTCTTCCCTTCCTTGGAATCTCCAAGGGCATCCTTTTCCCAAGAGACAGAACAGATGGTGAGCCAACATCCTGAGTTTTCACAGACATCGTTCAGAGGACAAGCTACAGGGATAACCTGAGCTGGCCTGAATCTTCTGACCCCTCAGAGCTGGCCTTCAACAGAGAACTAAGGCAATTTCCCCCAATTGTAAATGGTTAAAGGATATAAATAGGCAGTTTTCAGATGAGAAAAATTAATCTATAGTCATGTGAAAAAATGCTCTAAAGGGGACCGCTAGGTGGCGCAGTGGATAGAGCACCAGCCCTGAATTCAGGAGGACCCGAGTTCAAATTTGATCTCAGACACTTCCTAGCTGTGTGACCTTGGGCAAGTCACTTAACCCCAGCCTCAGGGGGGGGGGGGGAAGAAAAAATGCTCTAAATCACCATTGCTTGAGAAGTGCAAATTAAAACAATACTGAGGTACCATCTCATACCTACCAAATTGGCTAATATGACAGATAAGGAAAATGATAAATGTTAGAAAATATGTGGAAAAATTAGAACACTGATACATTGTTGATGGAATTGTAAACTGATCCGACCATTCTGGAGAGCAATTTGGAACTATGCCCAAAGGGATATCAAACTGGAGAGAGAAGAAGGTGTGAGAGAGTGAACCTTACTCATTAGAATTGGCTCAAAGAGGAAAAAATGCATATTCAATAGGGTATAGAAATTCATCTTACCCTGCAGGAAAATAGGAGGACAATGCTATATAGGAATGAGGGGAGGGTGATTAAAGAGGGGGCATTTTGAGAAAGGGAGTGGTCAGTAACAAAACACTTTTGAGGAGGGACAGGATGAAAGGAGAGAGAATGAAAAGGGAGATACAGTTAGCAATAGTAAGTGTAAAAAGAATTTCAAAGCAAATTTTTCTGATAAGGTCTCATTTCTCAAACAGAAGGAACTGAATCATATTTATAAAAAAATAAGAGCCATGCCTCAATTGATAAATGATCAAAAGGGCTATATATTCATGTACATTCTTTGACCTAACATCTTGGCATGAATACTGAGAGAGATTCAGGAATAAAAAGAAAAGGAAAATGACCTATATGTACAAAAAATTCATTGCAACTCTCTTCTCAGGAAAAAAATTGGAAATTGTGGGGATGCCTGTCAATTGGGGAATGGCTCAATAAACTATGGTGTGTGTTTATGATGGAATATTATTATTCTATGGGAAATGATGAGCAGGATGCTCTCATGAAAAACAAAAGACCTAGAAAGTCCTCCAACTCAAGTAAAATGAAATGTGCAGGATACTTTGAAGTAATATCAATGTTTTGGGATGACCAGCTGCTACTCTCAGTAGTACAATCATCCATGACTACACTAAAGGACTTATGATGAAAAATCCTATCCATACCCAGAGAAGGAACTGGTTGTATCTGAATAGAGATTAAAGCATTCTCTCTTTCTGTTTTTCTTGAGGGTTTTTATTTTTATTAGGGTGAGAGATTTATGCTTTTTTTTCCACAACTTGAATTTTATGGAAATTTTTTGCATAACTTCACAAGTGATTTCTTAATTGTGGCTGGGGATAAGGGAGAGAACCTAGAACTCAAAATTAAAAAAATTTTTTTTTGTTTTGAATGAAACTGGGGTAGAATATTAAATAAATAATTTTTAAAAATTATGTGTGTGTGGGTATTTATAATAATGAAATGTATTACATATATTTCTGATCTTTTCTGTGGTCTCCTTTCTGAGCTGTATGATGCTTTTACATTAGTTTTCTAATCCTATAATGCAATACCTTGTCCCTTTTTAAAAAGGTAAATATATAATTGACCTAAGGATTCTTTTTTGAAAAGAGACAAAGTTTTGAATAGAAGTAGCAAAAATAAATGACCACAAAACTTTATATAAACATGTAATTTGAGATTAAAGTCTAATCCAACTTTTTTTTTTTTTTTTTTGGTAAGATAATTGATGTTAAGTGACTTGCCTAGAGTCACCCAGCTAACTCGGATTTGAAGTCAGGCCTTCCCGACTTTGGGCCTTCTATGTTACTGACAAGAAGAATGAGTTCTAGAGAGTCATTGTTTGTGACAGAGATGGGACTGGACCCAAGGCTCCTCTGGTCTCCATGTACATGGTGCACATTGTTTTTCCTGACCTCTTTACCGTTCAATAGGTGGTTTCATGTTCTTTACTGACCCTTCTTCTAGCTGACTGCTACCCAATCTTCAAACTATTTTCTAAGACTGATTAACCTGACTTCATCTGCCTACAAGGAAATACCTGATAACATCATTTACCTCTTAATAATAAAATTATAAAATAATATAAATAAATAATATAAAATATAAATAATAAAAATTATTTAGGTACTAGCTAGTACCCAGAGCATGTATCAATGAAAAATGGACAGAGAAAATAGACAGTATTCCAGGATGGAGACTATGCAGAAAAGATAATGACTGCATCTGAAACCCTCATTTGTTTTTAGTGGATCAGTAATTCCTCTTATAGTGAGCACTTTAAAATGTGTTTATGTTTTGTAAAAAAAATTATGTAGAAGTGTTTTACAAATTATAAGGTGCTGGAGTGGAGGGAGTGTTGGTGCATGATTTTTTGTTTGCAGATGATTGTGCACAAAATGCAACCTCCGAAGCTGAGATGCCACAAAGTATGGATTAATTTTCTGCTGCTTATGCTAAATTTTGGCCTAAGAATTAACACCGAGAAAACACAGGTCTTCATCAGCCAGCACCACACCATCCGTATATGGACCATCAGTTATAGTAAATGGTAAATTTTGAATATTGTAGAAAAATTCTCTTACCTTGGCAAGATACTTTCCAGTGTGTTGATTGATTGATAATGAGATTGACACATGCATCGCCAGAGCTAGGTTAATGTTTGGGAGGCTCTGAGGGAAAGTATGGGAGAGGGGAGGTATTAGACTGACTACCAAACTGAAGGTCTGCAGAGCCATTTGCTGACCTCATTGTTGTGTGTCTGTAAAACAGTGCCCTGCCAGGTGACTGAATTGCTTTCATTTGAATTGTCTTAGGAAGAATCTGAAGATCACCTGGTGGGATAAGGACTTTTCTTGAAAGAGACTGCCAAGCATTCCAACTCTACTGCAGAGAGCACCACTCTGTTGGGCTGGCCACAGTGTTCCAGTGTCAAATGTACGCTTGTCAAAAATATCATGGAGAACTCACACAGGGCATGTGCTCACAAGGTGGTCGGAAAGAACTTTAGAATCAGTTGTATGACATGGGAGATCCTGGCTCAGGACTGCCCAGCGTGGCCTACCCTTCTCAGAGAAGGGGCAGGGCTCTAGGAGCAAACAGAACTGAATTAGCTCCAAAGAAACGTGAGATCACAAAATTGGAGAAGCTGCCCCAGGATGTTATAAGGACTATTTGTGTCCGACCTGTGGCAGAGAATCCAAGCTCTTATTGGTCTGATCAGCCATAGTCAGACACACCATAATTTGACTCTAATGTGGTGATGTCATTTTGAGTATGAAGGATAACAACCTTAGTAATGGGATCAAAAAGAAAATAGAAATAGATCAGAATAACTCCTAAGCCTCATGACTGTTGAGGTGAAGTTACATGCTTAAGGTGAAACTATTAGAGATAGAGTCAGGACTAGAACCCAGGTTTCCCGATTCCCATTTTGGTGTCCATTCTGACACACTATATGGACATTTGAGATATTTCAATAAAGCTTTCTATCCACACTATTTTTTTAGTTTTTTTTTCAGTTAAAGCTTTTTATTTTCAAAACATATGCATGGATAATTTTCAATATTTACCCTTGAAAAACCTTATGTTCCAAATTTTTCTCCCTTCCCCCACTCTCTCCTCTACATTGTAAATAATCCAATATATGTTAAGCATGTGCAATTCTTCTATGCATATTTCCAAAGTTATCATGCTGCACAAGAAAAATCAGATCAAAAGGGAAAAATGAGAGAGAAAACAAATGTAAGCAAACAACAAAAATGAAAATACTATGTTGTGATCCATACTCAGTCCCCACAGTTCTCTCTCTGGGTGCAGATGGCTCTCTCCATCACAAGCCCATTGGAACTAGCTTGAATCACCTCACTGTTGAAAAAAAGCCACATTAATCAGAATTGATCATTATATAATATTGTTGTTACTGTGTACAATGTACTGCTCATTTCACTCAGCATCAGTTCATGTAAGTCTCTCCAGGCCTTTCTGAAATCATCCTGCTGGTTATTTCTTACAGAACAATAATATTCCATAACAATCATATACCATAATTTATTCAGCCATTCCCCAATTGATGGGCATCCACTCAGTTTCCATTTTCTGGCCACTACAAAAAGGGCTGCCACAAACATTGTTGCACATACAGGTCCCTTTCCCTTCTTTAAGATCTCTTTGGGATATAAGCCCAGTACTAACGCTGCTGGATCAAAGGGTTTGTACAGTCTGATAACTTTTTGAGCATAGTTCCAAGTTGCTCTCCAGAATGGTTGGATATATTCACAATTCCACCAACAATGTATTAGTGTCCCAGTTTTCCCACATCCCCTCCAACACTTGCCATTATCTTTCCCTGTCATTTTAGCCAATCTGAGAGGGATGTATTTATTCACACTATTTCTGGAACAAAGAGGTTGAGTCTGACAGGAAGTGAGCTCTAAGTCATTTAGCACTGAAGTCCTATGAGGAAGAAACCAGAAATCTTCTGGAATTTGCTCCATCTTTACAAGGAGCATAATCTACCCCCACACCCATTGGAAAGACTGGTATTGTGCTAGCAGTTTGTATTATCACAGTATTGAATTTCCTAGTATGGTCAGATTTCTTGACTGTTTAGTTTTCCAGTTATATCTGACTTTCCATGACCCCATTTAGGGTTTTCTTGGCAAAGACAATGGAGTAGTTTGCCATTTCCTTCCCAAGCTCGTTTTACAGATGAGGAACAGAGGCAAATGGGGTTGTGGCTTGCCCAGGATCACACAGTAAGTGTCTGAGGGCAAATTTGAACATCATGAATCTTCCTGATCCCAAGCCTAGTGCTCTATCAATTGCACCATTAATTCCACTTTAATAGTGGGAAGATGTGGTGATTTTGTTATGATTCAGCTAAAAACTCTTTTAAAGTTGAAATGGTTTAAGGTTTTTTTTTTTTCCAGAATGGAATGGCCTTTGTAAGGGAGGTTGGATTGGAGAATGGCTCTTCATTATCCAAACAACTTATTATCTGTATTTTCTGAGCTAAGGCATGGTCTGGTCTCATCCATTTTCTTAGCATCTGAGAAGATGTAAAGATAACCTCAGGCTGAACAAACAAAATCAGGACTCAGACCCAGGAACTCCTGACTACTTAAAGTTGTGAGACTAAAAAAAAATTTCAGGTTTGCTCTTCAGTCACTTATGTTCAAGGAAAAATGCAATTCATAAAAGGCAGCTAGAGATTTGAAATTTGGTTTCTTCTTAAATTTTATTTTCTTTTTAATGTGTGGAATAAAGAAAGCATTTCCTTAACATATTATAATAAAAGATTGCACATAAAACTGAAAATCTATTATGTACGATTTGCTATTCTTTTAAAATATGTGAGTTTATTACATAGATTTCTTCCCCCCCCTTTTTTTTTTCTTCCTGCCCCAGAGATGGCTACCACTAGATACAAATATGTATATTTATCATCTTATACACAAATATATCAGTTTTTTCTCTGGACAAAGATAATATCTTCCTTCATATATACTTTGTAATTAATTTGGGCCTTTATAATAGTTGAATAAGTTATTTTGAAGTTCAGTTTAAGGATCATCTAAAGAGCATAAGTTCTTGTTGCTATGTATGAGCAGCTGCCACAGGCACCAGGAAATTAAGGAAAAGAGTTGCATTTTCTCACCCATTCCTGATTGGAAGTTTAAAGGAGAGCTTGAAGATTCTTGACATGTTTAATAGAGGGAAAAATGAAGGCTACTAAATATGATGCTCTTCTTGTGTTAGTGACCCAACCTTTTTGATGCAGTTTTCTCTTTTTTTGAGACTTTTGGGTGATTTGTATTGGTTTGGACAAGTAAAGAAAGTCAGAACTTGAATTTGTGGGAGCAAATTTGTCAAATTTTGGGAGAATTTGAGGAAAATTTGAAGGACAATTATCTTTTCCCCAGTTACTTATTCAGCTTTTAATTCTAGAAAGGTAAGTAGGATCTAAGAAATGGATTGAAAGTATTATGGAAGGCCCAGAATCAGACCAAAGAAGAAGAGTCAAGGATATAAACTGTTGTAAAGTAAATAAGAAAAGGTAAGTGAAACTATTAGAGAGTTAAGCAATTTGAAAGAGTGGAGAAGTGGAGGGCAAATTAGTGACAAATCAGAGGCTATAGTAAATCTAAAGGTGAAGTAATGGTATCAGGGGCTATAAGGTTGTTGAGACAAATGAAAGGAATTTCAGGTTATGAAAAAGAGATAAATAATAGTGTTTTAAATGGGATTAGAGTTGAGGTGTCAATCCTTGCAATTAGTTCAAAGAAATGAAACTCCATCATTATGAAAAACATGGGAAATTTTATGTCAATTCACATTGTGTGAGTTTTTAATGTTTAATTTCTGAAACAGACCAGTGACCTTTAATTATATTTTGGATATAGGCTACTTTCCTCCTGAAAGAGAAAGTGAAAGGATTCCCCAAATGCTTTGAACAAAGGGCTTTGAATCCATATAATATGAGAATTTTTAGTTTGGTGAAGAGAAGATTGGAGAGGACTTTTGCTATTTTCAACATTTGAAAAGTTGTCTTGGAGAAGAGGGATTTGTAGATCTGTTCTGCTTGGTCTCATACCTAGAAGCAAAGGTTAAAAGTTGCTTAGAAGGACATTTAGGCTTGATGTCAAGAAATACAACGTGACAGTAACAATTATTAAAAATTGCAATGAACTGTCTCAAAAGATAGTAGATTTCTTTTTATGGAAGTCTTCAAATAGAATTTGGACTTGTCATGTATTCCTTTAGTGTACAGATTAGACTAAATGGCTTCTGAGATCCCTTCCACTTCTCAAATTCTATGATTTATGGTTCAAAGTCTTCAAACTGCAACTAGGTGAACTTGACTTTAGACTGCAAGATTTGTCATTAAAGGTGAATTTGGATGAAGGTGTGTAATAAATTTCTCCAGGGTTCTCTTCTTGGCTCTATGCTGTTTGTGATTTTGCCAATTAACTTGAACAAAGGCTTTTAGGTTACATGAAAATTGGGAAGGGTTAGCTAACATTTTGAATGACAGAAATCAAATTATCTCAGTAGCTAGAATGATGGGCTAAACCTAATACGATGTATTTCTATAGGTTATTGGGTTCAAAAATATGATTAAAAAAGCATTATTAGACAACATATTATGTAAGTATGTGGGAAAACTCTTATTGTGTAAATAGACTTGATTAAACCATGAAAAAAAATTAACATGTGAGATGAATGAAAAGCTCAAGAGACAGACTTTCTAGAAAATTAATAATAAATTTATTAATTAGGCTAGCAAATAATCAACAAATTGATGGTCAGTGTTCTCTTGCAAAAGTGAGTTAACTGAATATCTAAATATCTTAGAAAAAGAAGTGCCCCTGACAGATGAACAATTAATGAGTGGGTGGTTATATTGATGAGGAAGTGGACTAAAAGTCTTCAGCTTTTCCTGCTGAAAACATGAGTGAATCATGAGACTCAGCTGCTTCCAGCTATTTGGACAAAGGAATACATCTCTTATTTGGATCACTCTGGTTGTTGTTCTTCTTCATAAGCCGGTTTCCTCTATACACTAATAGGGGTGTTGCAAGGACATAGACTTACTTCTTAAGGGCAAGAATTCACCTAGATTAGATTCTTTTAGTTGGGTGGGGTCTCATTCAAGATCACAGAGCATGTACAAGATTTGGGCAACTCAAGGATCAGCGATGTCATTCTGAGACTGGGTCTTCCCTTCCTCCCTTCTTTCCTTTCTCCTTTCCAGGAATATTGTGAGATAAAAATTATAAAGCCTAAATGAAATAATAATTGTAAAAACTCAGCACAGTTCTTGGCACATAACTGGAGTTTTATAAACATTAGCTATTAGTATTATCATCATAGTCATTATGATTATCTGGTAAGATTCTTTGTATTTTTTATTGCACCTAACGGTATTCACACAGGCATAATAGGTACCTGAATTTTTCTGGTTGTGATACAGTGTTGACCATCTTATCCTTGGAATGTAACATCTTTTTTCTCCTTAATCCTCTGAATTTCAGAATGGTTTTTATTAGAATCCCTAATTGGTGCTCCAACGTTGAGTTTCCTTGGAAAGCACTAGAAGTGGACTATTTTTCAAAGATTGACAAAAGCTCATTTTAAAAAGTTTTGAAGAATTGTTGAGGAAGATGCACCTCCTTTCTTCTGCAGAGGAGGTGACTCTGGATGTAAAATATTGTTTATGCTGCTAGAGGTGGTTGACATGGGGTTTGGTTTGATTGAATATCTTTTCTTTCCCTTATCCTTTTCTTTTAATCAATCACAGTTCATTGGATAGGGTAGCAAAATATTCAGTAATGAATATGATGCTGTAGTCTTGGTGTAGTCAGTCAATCAATCAATAAATATTTATTTAGGGCCTTCTATATAGCAGTCACAGTTTTATGCATTGTGGATGCAAAAAGAGGCAGAAGGCAATTTTTACACAAGGAATTTACAATCTAATGGGATTATGATAAATCATAGTCCTATGTTTTTTTGGCATAGGAAACTTGAAATGAGGAAATCTCTATTAATAAAAAAAATTAACGTTTGCAATTTCTAATCTTAGAGAGTAGCCTTGGAGAGCACCAAGAGATTAAGGGACTTGCCAGAGTCACAACCCAGTGTGCATCAGAACTTGAACTTGAACCCAGGGACTCCCTGATTCCAAGGTCAGCTCTCTAAATCACGTTGTTTCTGAAAAAATGATGTAAAAAAGCATTGATAAAAGTGTTATGGTGGTGGTGTTTTAATTTTTAAGAGATCTAAAATTAATCTTTCTTTTCCTCCTTCTCTCCTTCCCTTCCTCCTTTTCCCTCCCACCTCTGCTATCCACAAAGGGAATTATACTCTCACCTTTGCATGCTCTCTGCCCAAAGAAATACAAATTTTGGTTGCTGAGAGCTCACAAAATGTCTTGGGGTATCTGAACTAGTTTTCTTTTTAAGGACCATGCCTTAAATCCAAATCCCTCTTGTTCTCATTGAGTGGTCAACTCTAAGTCTCAGCCTAAGCCTCACTTAGTCATTGTTTGGGCTCTGATGGTTCGGGGTGTGGGACAGCGACCACTAACCCAAAATAATTCAAATAGACATTTCTCAGAGACAGAGTAGAAAGCAGTTTATTCAATTCCTGCAGAAAAAGGGCGTCACCAACATCTAGTGAAGTGAGGCAAAGGGCAGGCCACAGAGAACGGTTTTTATACCCTAAAACAATTTTTACCCCATCTCGGGGCCCAGCTGTCCCTGGTTTACTCCACCCTCAGGGTGCAAGAACAGGGGGACTATAGATTACAAAGCAGTTTGTGTGAGATTAAGCAAGGGTGCAAGCAAAAGGGTTTTTTTCCTGGAACTATAGCCCCAAACGATTACAGAGGTCAGTTTTCTGAGAAGGTCCATCCCACATAAGAGTGAGTGTAAATAGCAATTGTTTCTGATTTTGGCCAGAAACCCTGGAGGTCTTCCCTTCCCAGATTAATTTTTTAATTTTTTTGACTAGGTGAAAGAGGCCATTCTTTCCTTCACTTAAATCCAATTCACTTACAAGTCATGACTTCCCAATGTCATGTTCCTCTGAAAGAGCTAAGGACAAACAGCAATGAATGACCTGCAAGGACTGGTCCATGAATAAGGAAAGAGAAAGGAAAAACCTCAATTCTAATTTAATAATTTTTTGTTAATATAATAAAAAACAAGTCCTCTCATATTTCTAAGTCACATAAATATCTTCTAGAACAAGAAAAGCAATGATGTTGCTGTACTCTGTCTACTCTGATTGAATCACATCTGGAGTTTTGGGTTCAATTTCGGATCATACATGTTGGGAAGGGCATTAGTATCTTGGTGGGTAACTGGGATGGCAAAGGACCATGGCTAGCCCGAAGATAAAAATTTTCAGTTGAAGGAACTAGGTATGTTGAGCCTGGAAGAAGAGGAGATATCTTTAAGTATTGATAAGATAGATAAGAGAGATTAGATATTGAAACAATATATGGAAGTTGTAGAGAGGTTGATATAGGCTCAATGTTATGAAAAATTTCGCAGTAATGAGAACTGCCTAGAAGGGTAATAAGATGCTTTGGGGAGGGATTCGATTAATTTTCACTGGACTTCCTTATGTAGAGGACTGGATGACCACTAGATCAAGAATAATGGAAATATATTTAACATGATTGTGTATGTATAATCTGTATCAGTTTGCTTGTTATCTTGGGATGGAGGAAGGGAAAGAATGGAGGGAGAAAAATTTGGAGTTCAAAATCTTATAAAGATGAATGTTGAAAACTATCTTTATATGTAATTGGAAAAAATAAAATACAATTATGTTTAAAAAAAAAAAAAAACAAGAGGGGGAAAAAACTCCAGGAACATAGATTCCATCCACCAGGGTGCAACCCTGCATGGGAGAACATGACACAGATCCTTGAAGTCAGCTAGAAATATTAGGTAAAAACCAACTTTTTTTTTTTTTTTTTTTTTTTTTTGCTGAGGCAATGGGGGTTAAGTGACTTGCCCAGCGTCACACAGCTAGAAAGTGTTATGTGTCTGAGGTCATATTTGAACTCAGGTCCTCCTGATTTCAGGGCTGGTTCTCTATACACTGCCTCACCTAGCTCCCCCTAACTTGTCTTTGTATCTGCAAATATGTATCTGCTTATGTATTTGAGATATATCTTTATCTATATCTATATCTATATATATATGTATTTACATATATATAATGATGAGAGAAATTACCTCTCTTTTATTAATAATCAATTATTGAATTACATTGAACTGAAGGACAAAGTTGATAGACAAGATAGCCCAAATTCTCCTTGGTGGGAGACCCCCCTCAATTAGAGAATCTTACAAAAATTATTCTGAAGTGAATTCCAGCCCATTGTGTTCTATTCAGGCTTGGGTGGGGGTAGATTGACTGAGGCTGAGTTAGGGGGTTGTCTGGGAGCAAGAGTGATCCAAGTCATGTCCTCTATTATAATATTCTCATTATAATATTCATTCTTCTCATTAATTTTTAACCAATCGATTGCCATTCTCAGAAACATCCACTATCCAAAGACATATAAGTATTGAATTCCACAAGAGATCTTTGGCATTTGAGAGTGCTACTCTTTTTCTAGCATGATTGCTAAATGATTAGTCATCTAGAAACTGTTTCTCTGATTCTATAAGTCACAGTGGAGAGATGATTCTTGTCTAGTTTTGAGTTCAACTAGATGTCTTCTGAAGTCCTTTGGGAATTTGTGATTTTGTGAAATTCATTGTCCAGAAATATGTTTTCTAGAAACCATGAAGCTCAAATTAGTACATAGTAATTCTTTTAAAGTTTAGGGACAACAGGGACTGGTTATGGTAATTTTAAAGATGTTAAAGATTTTAAGAGAAAGCAAGAGGCCGGGGAGATAGCGTAAGTAAAAGCAAAGAGATTGGAGACAAAATGTCATGTACAAAGAGAAGAGCAAGATTAGAAGTTTGAGCAGAATGCTTAAAGAGAAATAATGTGAAATCAATCTGGAGCCAAATTGTGAAGAGTTTTATTTGTCAAATCCAGGTGTTTGAATTTAATCCTATAAACACTAGGGAACATCTGAAGCTTCTCGAACAGAAGAATATTGCATTCTGAACATTGCATCGTCTGACTCTGCTGTAGGAATGTCAATTTGCTATAGGAATTTAGTTTTGGATGAGTTAAAAAGCAGGAGATACTGGATACTAGTTATAAGGAGATTAATTAGGAAGCCATTGTAATAACCCAGGTTTTATTGTTTAATCATTTTCAGTCATGTCTGACTCTTTGTGACCCCATTTGGTCTTTCTTGACAAAGATTGTAGAGGAATTTGCCGTTTCCTTCTCCAGTTCATATGAGGAGACAGAGGCAAACAGGCTCACTTAGCTAAAAAGTGCCTGACACTGGATTTGAACTCTGTTTTTCTTCCTTCCAAGTCTGGCACTCTATACACTGTGCTAACTAGTTGCCAAATAATCTAAGTAAGGAGTGATAAAAGTCCAAACTACAATGATGGTCATGTGAGTGGAAAGAAGAGGCCAAATGTAGAAGTAGAAATTGACAATTTTTTAGCAATTGAGTTTAAAGGAAGAAATGAGGGAGAGTGAAAACAATGACATTCCAAATCCAAGTGATGGGAAAATAGTGCTGTCCTTAACAGAGAAAAAAGGAAATTAGAAAAAGAGTTGAGTTTTGGGGAAAAAATGAGTTTCATTTTGGAAATTGAGTTTGAGCTTGCTATGACACATCCATTTGGAATTGTCCAGGAAGCGGTAGGTAATATAGAGCCCAAGTTCAGGAGAGACTAGGGATGGGATATATGGAGGTAGAATCATTTCTGTACATTTGACATATAAAACCAAGGGAACAGATGAAATCAGTCATTCCAGTTAATACAATGATACCTTATGAGAGGCAGCATGGCAACATGGACAGAAAGCTAGTCTCAGTCAAGTCCTGCCTTTGAAACAGGTAGACTGTGTGGTCCTGTCTCAGTAACCCTAGCAACTTCATGAATTGCAGAGAAGGTGCGGCCTAGCAGTTCCCTAGGCTGATGAAGCTGCAGTCTCTAACCTGATCCCGCTGTAACTGTTCTGTAAGCCCTATGTAGCTTATACCATTCTGTGTTGGGCCCTAGGTTATATTAAACTTGAAGGACATAGGGATTGGTGAAGGGGAGGATCTGGGAATGGTTGTGTGTCTGCAGTCTAGTCCCTTCTGGATGACGGCTCCGGCCTCAGTATTCTCGCTGAGATCTAGTCCAGTGCCAACATTTTATTATCCCGTGACCTTTTACTTTCAGTCACACAGTGGGACTTTATTTCAGATACTTAGAAAAGCCACCTGTATTTGTCACCTCTCACTGTCTTCTTCTAAAAATAATAAACCACCATTGCTACATCAGATAACACTGATAGCTCTTGTGTATGTTTCCAGAATCTTCATGTAGCAGCTACAGCTCCCTTCTATCTTAAATACTGATTGCAGAAGAGAAAGCGATTTTGCAATTTGAGGAAGTTCTTATCTTCCAGGGCTGAATAACTCAATGGCTACAAACACTGCTAAATTCTCAAATGAATTTTGTTTTTAAAGAGGGAACAAAAGTCAGTGCTATGAATTGGGTTTTAGGATCTTCCCACAGATGAAAGCTCTCTACTGGGACTGTCCAGCTGTCAGTCTTGGTGAAATTACTGAAGTGGGTGGGGGGAAGGAATGATGGGGGTGATGGGCACTAATGGGATTCAACCGTTCTGTCTTCCCAGTGAGAGCTTAAGGGTGAGAAAGCAGGCTCTGGGTACTAGGGGTTCTGGACTGTGCAGGCTGATGCTCCTGAATGAAGTTCTGAATCCTTTTACTTGCAGAGACCAGCTAGGTTTAATTCCTGCAAATAAGCTGTTTCCTGATACTGCAGTTGAGTATCCCTTATGAATACTTGTGTTTGCCACAGAAATGACCAGCAAAAAACAGAAGTTTGATTGTTGGCTGTAATTAATCAGGCCCTGATACTTACCTGCATTGCAAATACTTGATTCCCATTGACATATTCCCTTATGTTCAATGAAAAAAAGGGTCTTGCCAGCTGGTTCCCTAGTCTTAATGGCCATGGGTCCAGACAACATCTGGTCATTCCTTGATTTGAGGAAACAGACAGTCTGCATCTTGCTGAGTCTTCCAGATTTGGGGAATTCTGGAGTCCGGGTCATCAAATGGGTAAGAAATGGCATTTTGATTCTATGTATATTTATCTTTTGTCTAATAAAACAACCAATTTGAATCATTAATGAGTATTCCATAATAGCATATTCTTTGGCTAAGTTTCTAATTCCTGAAAAAGCTTGTTGATTCAGCTGATAAAGTTTGACTTTACTAAGTGTCATAAGTGGAAATTTATTGATTCATTAAGCTCCTGTTGTTGTGTGCCAAAGTCTTTTCTGGATATGATAGCGCTATGATGATCACTAACAGTCACTCCTTTAATGCATCTTACCTTTAAGAAGATGGCAGGGAAATGCATAATGCGTACACAGATAGTTATAATAATGCAGATTAGAACATGAGAGAAAGGTAATGCAAAGTCCAAGAGAAGAAAAATTATTCACAACTGAGGAGAATTAGAAAGGTTTCATGGAGGAAAAAAAGCAGAAGTCAGAACGCTGGTTAATAGAGACTGTTGTAACAATCCAGAAACTAGGGTCAGAGGAAAGGTTATAGCTATGCAGGATAGAAGAAAGTGCTTAATCTAGAGCCAGAGAAGTGGAAATCCTGGCCCTGTTATTTTCTTATCTCTACAAACTTAATTTGGTGATGCAGTGGATAGAGCGCTGGTCCTCGAGAAAAAAGATTCCTCTTTCTGACTTCAAATGTGGCCTCATATACTTACTAGCTGGGTGACCCTGGGCAAGCCACTTAACCATTTGCCTCAGTTTCCCTATTTATAAATTGGATTGGAGAAAGAAATGACAAACCATTTCACTATCTTTGCTGAGAAAACCCCAAAATGGGTTATAAAGAGTCCAAAATAACTAAAAACGACTAAAAAATGACCTTAGTTAAGTAATTTACTTCTCTGATCCTCATTTTCTTCATGTGTTAATTGATGGCTCTGAGATCTCTTCCAACCCTAAATCTATATCTTCTCTCTCTTTAGAGTGGAGTACATTCAATATAAGGAAAAAAAAAATCTATTGAACAACGACTCTGTGCAAGATATGGTGCTTGGGAACACAAAAATGAAGATGACAGCCCTTGCTTTTAAGCAGCTTCCAGGCTTCTAGGATAGATAAAAAACAATATACTTACAATACCCAGGAATAATGAATAGGTATCATAATAAATTTAGGAAATGCTGTGAGGCTTCAGAGCAGAAAGATGAAGAAATTATTGGGGAAGAGGGAAATTAAAACCAGAAAAAGGTTAATGACTGAGTTTGATGAGGTCCAACAAGTCATAATGAAGTACAGTAAGTCACAAAGGTGGGGAGTCATCCGGAATGAATTCACACCCAAACCACCAAGGAGTAAAGCTGTATTGTAATGTCATAACGTGGGCAAAGTTTCTAATGAGCTTCCATTTAACAAGGGGAGAAGTGGTACCTTTTGTGAGAAAGGACCCTAACCACATTTTGCTAACTATCCTAATTGTGTATGTCAGCAAATCAACTGGTGGTTGTGGCTGTCTGGTTTATACAACATAGCCTCAGGAGCTGATGGCTATAGCTTAACTTCCAAATTGTATATGATTGTGGGCAGCCTAAGGTAGCTCTCAACAAGATAACTCTACAGGGGCCCTCAGTGGGGCCCACTTAGATTCTGGTTACTGCCAAGGGTATGGCATTTTGCTGGGGTCTATTCACTCTATCAGGATGGCATTTTAAATAGTCTAGGATGAGGGGTAGATTATGGAGGACCTTGAAAGACATTTATGGAAGACCTTCTATTCCATTGAATAAAAATTAACCTAGAAGAAAGTGTTAAGTTGAGATTCCTTGGAGCCTGCCATAGTAATGGCTGAAATTTTATAGAATTATCAGCACTGAAAATTAATTGTAAAACACTGGACCAAAACATCAGCACAATAAAATAATAGTTTCGTCAACCAGTCATGAACATTTTTGTAAATGAAGCTTTCATTTTCCCTGAGGGCTGCTTATGTTAGCTAGTCAATTATTTGCTTACACCTTTCAAAATTATAAAAGCAAACAAAATATTTCCATCCTATGGTGTGTGACTAACTCTCCAGCTTTTGTCTAGCATTTTAAGGTTTCCAAAGCATAGATCAGAGTGTAGGGTGTGGTTTATCTGCCACACTTTCTGCTGTAGGTAGCCCTACTTTGCAACTAATAAATTCTTTGCTGGCCCAATTCAGAAGGAAATCATGTGTGTCATATGTTGGTATACTTAAAATACGGGTAATTCATTTGTTAAGTGGAGATGACAATTATTAATTTCAATTTATCCTGTTTATTGGGAACAGCTGTTCATTAACATTTAACTCCTGATTTAGGAACCAAACTAATTACCCCAAATATGCAGAGTCTCAGCACCATGTGCAGAGAGGAGCTCTTGCTGCCCTGCTCTATTGGTACCAAACAAGTTATTAAAATATCCAGCTGTTCAGATAGAGTGATGTTTTATAGGTGACCAGGTGGGGGCTCTCCTTACTTTGAATTAATATTATCTAAGGAAAAGCTGAAAAACAAGGTAGTTTAAAGTATCTGGTAAAAATTTAATTATAATTTTGTCCATTTCTTTCATTGTCCAGGTGATGAAATGGAAGCTTCGCTGTGAAATAGATGTACGGGGATAGAATGAAGCATTTGGTTATTAGACTTAGGTGTGTGATTTTTATTTTTTCACTTTCTTATTCAATTTCACATTGATAGTCTTTCTTCAACACACATATTTAACCCTGGTAATGCCCTTTCTGAATTTGTTTCCCTATCTTCAAAATGAAGAGTTTGGACTAGAATATCTAAATTCCCTTTCCAGCTTCATCATTCTGTGCTCCATAAACTAATTTAAGAGAGTATAAACTCATTCTTGTAGGAATTTTAAGCTTTTTAAAATGCTGATTATCATTTAGGAGCTTTAATTAATTAATGAAATTAAAATTTTAATCTCCCTCTCCTTCCTCTCCTTCTCCCTCTCGAACTCTCTCTTTTCGTATCTCTCCCTCATTTTCCTATTAATGTACCCACATCCCCACCCTATGCTTGCAACTATGTACCTCCCCCTAGCTCATATCGTGTTCTTCCATGGAAATATATCCCATATAACCTTCTCTCAGGTATTGTTCTCTTTGAGGCAGTTTGGAAGAAGGACAATTTAGTTTGGAAAGAGAATTAGCATGAGGTCATAGGTGGAGAGAATTAATCTCAGGAAAATTTGGTTCAATTTTGGCCTTTCTCATATGGCTTTGTCTCTTAATTCTTTATTGCCCCAGGCAACCTGACCAGAGGTCAGCAAACCATATTTGGTCTGCCTCTTGTATGCTAAGAATTTTTTCTCATTTTTAAATAAGGCTTTATTGCATTTAAAAATTATAACAAAAACAAAAATACCCAAACAAAAAAAATTCTAATATTCTTAGCTCCTGGTTGTACAAAAACAGGGAGTTGTCAGAGCAACTGCTGATCTTCACTGGGAGAGAAAGTTCCTCACCAAAAGCTCCCAGCATGAATGAAATCACAAGCCTGATTTCAAAACATGAAGGGGTTGGACTTCAGGAGCTCCAGAGCTGTTCCCAGTTCTCCATCAGAGAATTGAAACCTTGGAGTTAGAATCTTGGTTCAGCCTTGAGAATTTTCTTTATAAAGCATCTTCCCAAAGTGGCTGTTCCAAAGACCTTAAGGGATGAGAAAACTGAGATCACTCCACTATTAGATAACTCTTAACTGTAAGGAGGATTTCCCACCCTCCATTCTCCCCTTACATTAAACCTAAACCTCATCTTCAATTTCCTGCCATTTCTCCTAGTTCTGACCTGTGAAGCCAAGCAGAACAAACCTACTTTTGAACCTGACATGAGCCTCATTTAATTGTCACAGCATCCCTGTGAGGCACTACAGGCATTATTATTCCTCATTTACAAATAGCATTTGTTTCCGACTCATTCTCCCAAATCCATCAACACCGGTGGTCTCAGAGCTGGTCTACTTCTCCTTCTCAGGGTTCTAGCCTGGACCTGGTTCTGACTAGTGCCCTGGTAGTCTGTTAGATGTTACAAAGAAATGAGGCAATTGGCAGTTATTCAGCAATTAACAACAACAAAAGATTTACTTCGTTCTAGCTGGAAGATATTCAACAAAAATATTAAGAACACCCCAGGTTGAATTTAGTTGGAATGTCTCTGAGTTGCCACTAGCCAATCATTAGAGCATGTCTGGGATACCTCATGGCTGTTTTGTACTTGGACTAGGAGAATATTAGTAGCCTGAGCTTTCAGTCTTTTTGAGCCAATCAGATCTCAAGAATCATTTCTAATATCTTTTAAGAAAAATCTGAAGGATTTAGGATATTGCTCTCACCACAAGGGGTAATCCTGAGGAGTTGAGGTGATTCTTGTAAAGCTCTGGAGCCCCCATGCAGATGCTCTCCCCCATATCTGTTAGTTAACATCTCTCCAATATTAATTGACCAGTGTATTTCTCTTCAAGGAAGATTTACATCAGTGATTACTGTCACAATATTAATTAGATAATTGACATCGCTCATTAATATAATTGATAATAAATTAACATCAATTAGCTTTTACAAAGAGATACTTATGAGAAGGTTTAGCAGTACTTGGAATACAAAATCTTGGGGAGAGTGAGCTCAAACTTCAAGTAGTTGCTACAAATATTCCTTTCTCCTACTTCAGTTCTAGAAATGGACTTTTCCCTTCTGACTACACTTGAATCCCTGTATAGCCACCTGAATGTAGTCTCTCTAACCCTTCCAGACTCTTTCCCTGTTGCCTCCTTAATCTTCCTGCAGATAGATCCAGCATGTCAAGTCTTCAATATTGAATCGTTTTTTCTTCTTACCAGTTTTCAATCTCCTCTGGCTCTTTTCATTCTATTAATAAGAATGTATAGGGCTCTTACCTAAAACCAAAACTTTTCATTCTTTTTTTTTTTTCTAGTAGTCGTACTATTTCTGTTCACAGTTTTACTATTAAATCTCCTTAAATTAGTTATCTATAATTACTATATTATCACTCAGCAAGCCTGGCCTATAGCAAGCACCTGTTTTCTCCCTCTCTGCATCTCCCTGACCCTATATTTGTGTTGCTTGTTTATCTTTTTTCTTTTCTTTTCTTTCTTTCTTTCAGTTATACATGTACATTCATTTTTTTACATATTTCCATATGAGTCATGTTGGGAGAGAAAAATCAAATCAAGAGGGAAAAACCCATGAAAAAAAAACAAGCAAAAAAAAAAAAAAGGGAAAACAATATGCTTCATTCAGGATTCAGTCTTCATAGTTCTCTCTCTGGATGCAGATGGCATTTTCTATTCAAAATTTATTGGAATTGCTTCGGATTTCTGAACTCTATCATAATTGATCGTCACATAATCATACCATTGCTGTGTACAATGTTTTCCCAGTTCTGCTTGCTTCACTCAGGACCAGCTTCCAGACTTTTCTGAAATCAGCCTGTTCATCATTTTTTAAAAAACAATATTATTCCATTACTTTCATATACCATAACTTATTCAGTCTTCCCCAATGGATGGGCATTTACTCATTTTCCAATCCTTTGCCACCACAAAAAAGCTGCTACAAACATTTTTGCACAGGTGGGTCCTTTTTCCTCTTTTATGATATTTTTTAGGATACAGATTTAGTAGAGGCACTGCTGGATCAAAAGGTATGCATAGTTTTATAGCCCTTTGGGCATAGTTCCAAATTGCTCTCCAAAATGGTGGGGTCCTTTCACAATTCCACCAACAAGGCGTCAGTGTTCCTATTTTCCTAATCCCCTCCAACATCTATTTTTTTAGCCAATCTGAAAGGTGTAAAGTGGTATCTCAGAGTTGTTTTAATTTGCATTTCTTTTATTTATAGTGATTTAGAGCATTTTTTTCATATGATTATAGATGGCTTTAATTTCTTCATCTGAAAATTTTCTGTTCCTATCCTTTGATCATATGTCAATTAGGGGATGACTTGTATTCTTATAATTTGACTTGGTTCTCTACATGTTTTAGAAATGAGGCCTTTATCAGAAACACTGCTATAAAATTGTTTCCCAGCTTTCTTCTTCCCTTCTAATCTTAGTTGCATTGCTTTTGTTTTTTAATTTAATGTGGTCAAAATTATCTGTTTTGCATTTCATAATGTTCTTTAGTTCTTTTTTGATCATAAATCCTTACCTGAAGATAAGCTATCCCTTGATTTGATATATTTCTTATTTGATATAATTTGTTTATAGTATCATCCTTTACACCAAAATCATATGCCCATTTCAACTTGATTTTGGTATGAGGTATGAGATGCTGAGTGATAATTAGTTTAATATATACTATTTTCCAGTGTTCTCAGCAATAATTGCCAAATAGGGAATTCTTATCCCAGAAGCTAGAGTTTGGGTTTATCAAACAGTAGATTCCTATAGTTTTTCATTTTAGTGTCTTGTGTAATTATTTTTTTCTTTTTGTGTAATTCTAACGTATTTTACTCATCTATCACTTTATTTCTTAGCCAGTATCAAATGTGTTTGATGACTGCTGCTTTATAATACAGTTTTAGGGTCTGGTACTGGTAGGTTACCTTCCTTTGTACTTTTTTTCATTAATTCCCTTGATATATTCTTGGCATTTTCTTTTTTTCCAGATGAATTTTGTTATCATTTTTTTCTAGTTCTATTAAATAAATTGATTGCTATGGCACTGAATAAGTAGACTAATTTAGGTAGAATTGTCATTTTTATTACATTAGCTCTGCCTGTCCATAAGCAATTGATATTTTTCTAATGTTTTGATCTGATTTTATGTGAAAAGCATTTTGTAATTGTGTTCATATAATTCTTGGGTTTATCTTGGCAAGTAGAATCCCAATTATTTTATATTGCAAATATAAATACCAATTATATTTATAATTTAGTTATTTTAAGTGGAATTTCTCTTTCTGTCCCTTACTGCTGGACTTTGTTGGTAACATAGAAATTCCAGTGATTTATGTGGGTTTAGTTTATATCTTGCAGCTTCGCTAAAGTCTTTTTTTTTATTAAAGCTTTTTATAAAACATATGCATGAATAATTTTTCAACATTAATCCTTGTAAAACCTTGTGTTCCAAATTTCCCCACTCCCACCCCTCCCCTAGATGGCAAGTAATCCAATATATGTTAAACATGTTTAAAAATATATGTTAATCCAATATATGCATATATATCTATACAATTACCTTGCTGCACAAGAAAAATCAAATCAAAAAGGAAAAAAAAGAAAAAAAATGCAAGCGAACAACAATAAAAAAGAGCGAGAATGTTATGTTGTGATCCATATTCAGTATAGATGTCATGAATTTAGTTGATTCTTTAGGATTATTTCTGTATATCATCATGGCACCTATTGGTATAGATGGCTCTCTTTGACACCAGATCATTGGAACTGGCATCAATCACCTCATTGTTGGAAAGAGCCATGTCCATCAGAATTGATCATGGTATAGTCTTCTTGTCATCATGTTTAATGACCTCCTGGTTCTGTTCATTTCACTCAGCATCAGTTGATGTAAGTCTCTCCAGGCCTCTCTGAAATCATCCTGCTGATCATTTCTTACAGAACAATGATATTCTATAACATTCATATTCCACAACTTATTCAGTCATTCTCCAGCTGATGGACATCTGCTCAGTTGCCAGTTTCTTGCCACTACAAAGAGGGCTGCCGCAAACATTTTTGCACATATGTATCCCTTTCCCTCCTTTAAGATCTGTTTGGGATACAGGCCCAGTAATAACACTGCTGGGTCAAAGGGGAGGCACATTTTGGTAACTTTTTGGTTATAGTTCCAAATTTCTCTCCAGAATGGTTGGATCACAACTCTACCAACAATGTATCAGTGTCCCAGTTTTCTCACATTCATCACTATCTTTTCCTGTCATCTCAATCAATCTGAGAGGTGTGTAGTAGAGTAGTCTTAATTTGTGTTTCTCTGATCAATAGTGATTTAGAGCACCTTTTCATATGACTAGAAATGGTTTTAATTTCTTCATCTGAAAATTGTCTGTTCATATTCTTTGACCACTTATCAGTTGGAGAATGGTTTGAATTTTTATAAATTTGAGTCAGTTTTGCTGAAGTCTTTTCAAGTAATTTTTTTTTAGTTGATTCTCTAGGATTATTTCTGTATATCATCATGACATCTGCAAAAAGTGTTATTTTTATTTCCTCATTTCCTACTCGCATTTCTTCAATTTCTTTTTCTTCTCTTATTGCTAAAGCTAACATTCCTAGTACAATGTTGAATAATAGTGATGGTAATGGGCATCCATGTTTCATTCCAATCTAATTGGGAATGCTTCTAGCTTCTCCTTATTAACTCATCACCATTAGCTTCTATACTTTCTCTTAAAAAATGAAACACTAATATTTCTAAAGTACTTTGCAAACCTTAAAGCACCATATAAATGCTAACTTTTTTTTCTTAGATATCTAATTCATTCAACTGTTTTTTTTCCCCTCATGTACAAGACATCCCCATTTTATCTTCACTTTAAAAAATCTTACAAGTTCTGTTCTTACATTTTCAACTGCTCACTGGATATGTGATTTTCCTACCATCTTAGCAAATCAGCTTCTTTATCTTGCCTCATACCTTCATCATTCCCTGCACACCCTAATCTATTCCTAATTTTGTTTCCTGTTTCTGTTAATGACAGTACTAGTTTGCTAGATACAGCAATAACAAGCAGCATTTAAGTGCTTACTCTGCCAGGCACTGTACTAAATATGGGGCATATAAAGAAAGGGAAAAAAAGAAAGCAAAATATGACATGTACTCTCATAGAACTCACCCTCTAAAATCAAAGGAATCATCTTTGATTCTCCTCTTTCCTCACTCCCAGTATTCAAACTATTGTTTGAATAGCCAACAAGTCCTTTGGAGGCATCCTTTCCAAATCTTGTAATCTGTTTTCTTTTCTCTCTTCCCATCTTTACTATCAGGCAGTTAGGTGGTATAGTACAGAGGGCTGGATTTGGAATTAGGAAGACTGACTGTGAATCCTGCCTTAGGTACTTACTAGCTGAGTGACTCTGGTCAAGTCACTTAATGTTTACCTCAGTTTCCTCCTCTGTAAAATAGGAATTGTTGGCAAATGGAAGGAGAAGAAATAGAAGTAGATTTTATGTTCTTGGGCTCAAAGATCCCTGCAGATGATAACTGCAACTATGAAATTAAAACTCCTGTTCCTTGGAAGGAAAGCTATTGCATATTTGGACAGCATACTAAAAAGCAGAAACATCAGTCACATTTCCAACAAAGATCTGTTATGATCAGAACTATGGTTACAGTAGTAATATGTGTTTTTGAGAGTTGTGCTGTAAAGAAAAGCAGAATCAATGCTTCTGAATTTTGGTGTCAGAGAAGACTTTTGAGAGTTCCTTGGATGGCAAGAAGATCAAATCAATAAATACTTAAAATAAATTAATTCAGGCTATTCAACTGGAAGGTCAAATACTAAACCTGAAGCTTAAACACTTTGGCCACATAATGAAAAGATGAGGTTCATTGGAAAAGACCCTGATGTTGGGAAAGATTGAAGACCAAATGAAAAGGGAACAGCAGAGGATGAGGTAGATTGTGTCATAGAAACAATGAACATGAATTTGGACACATTTTGGCACATAGTGTACGATATAAGGGCCCTGGTGTGCCATGGGTCACAAGGAGCTGGGCAAAACTGAAAGACTGAACAACCACTTACCTTGAAGGATTATTGTGAGAATCAAATGTATTCAAATGAAATAATATGTTACAGGGCTTTACAAACCCTAACATGCTATATAAATGCCATTATTATTTGTTATTATGACCATATTCTAGGACTGCTATATCTAGTCTCTTAACTATTACTATATTCCCATGAAATATTATTCTCATTACACTTTCCTGCTCAAAAAACTAGTAGTGGTTTAAAAAAATAACAAAAAAAACCCTTGGCTTCTTAGAACTCTCCACTATTCACTTCTTTTTTAGGATTTTTTCCAACTGTTCATTTTTCTGAGCCTGTGTTTTAGCCACTCTGGTTCATTTATTTGCACATTCTACCTTGCATTTTACCCATCTCTGAAAGCAGGTATGTATCTTATCCTTTTTAATTTTATTTTTTATTATAGCTTTTTATATACAAAATATATCCATGGGTAATTTTTCAACATTACCCTTGCAAAACCTTCTGTTCCAACTTTTCCTTCCTTCCCCTCAACCCCTCCCCTAGATGGCAGGTAGTCCCATACATGTTAAATATATTAAAGTATATATTAAATACAATATATGTATACATATTTATACAGTTATCTTATTGCACAGGAAAGATTGGATTTAGAAAGAAGGTAAAAATAACCTGAGAAGAAAAAAAACAAAAATGCAAGCAAACAGTAACAGAAAGAGTGGAAATATTATGGTGTGGTCCATACTCATTTCGTATCTTACCATTTTTTGAAATTCTTTATTTATTATGAACATAAACATCAAAAAACAAACATTTTCAAGGAGAACAAAAATATTAAATTTTAATCTGTGAATTGTTATATAAATTTTGCTCTTTAAAAGTTTGTTCATTTGAACATGGTAGTAATAAAATAATCTTATTCATGTATCCCCTTTTGAACTGCTTCTTGTTCTCTGCTATGCATTTTTAAATATTCCATGGACACTATTTTCTTTTCTTTTCTTTTCTTTTCTTTTTCAGTCTTACTACCACTGTTGGCTAACACACTCAGTTGCATTTTGTACCTTTAATCAATTACTCCTCTTTTGGGAAATTAGATAAAGCATTGTTTCATCATTGGTCTTCTAAAGATATGTTGTCATAGGTGTATATTCTTTATTCATCTTCTATCCCCAAATAATGTCTTATCTAGTGTCCTGTACATAAAAGACATTAAATGTGTTTTATTTTTATTTTGATCTCTGATTGGTAAGACACTCTCTTCCACATTGACTTGTACCCTTGATCCAGGTTAGCCATGGTGGCGTACTTACTTAACTACAATACACCAGAGATAAAGACAATTAGAACTTTAACATTTCAGTTACTCTGAGGAAGCAATGGAAATTACATACATTGCAGAGAAGGTGTGGAGTAGATGGAATTCTTTATCAGTAATTTCATAAGTGAATGAAATCATAGCCTATTCTTATCATCACAGAGTTGTAGGAAAATTATTTTTACTTAAAGTTTTCTTTCTTTTTCAGCTATTTTGGGGGAATAATGGAAATCATTCTCTCCAAGATTTTTACGAACTGATAATCACTGCTTTTAAATTCAGATCTATATCTTAGTAAGAAAAGTGTGTGTGTGATTGTGTGTGTGTGTGTGTAGGAACCATTTGCAGGCAGTATCATCTTTCAGTTAGCTAGAAATCTTTATTAACCAATGACTCCACTGTCCTATATCATGGTGTTGAAAAGAAATGTGGTTTATTGATAAGAAGATTGATTTAACAGAAATTATACTCCTAGGTTTCAATCTGCTTCTAACATTTACTAGTTATATGATTGGAGGACAAATCACTTTAATTTCTGCCTCTTATAAAGACAAGCATATTAATGACTGTTGTATTTAATTCATAAGGTTTCTGCAAAGCTCAAATGAAATAATGTATAGAAAGTGCTTTGCAAACTTTAAAGACTATGCAAATTGCCAGTGTTATTATCAGTCATACCCAATTTTGCAGAAAATGAGTCTTCCTGACTTCAAGCCCAGTATTCTTATCTACTGAGGCACTTAGCTGCCTCTTCTCCTCCTCTCTCCCCATAATTACACTGAATTTTTTAAGGAAAAGCACATCTGTAAGCTATAAAACTAACTAAAAAAATTTTAAAAACCAGAACCAAACAACAGATAATGTATTAATAGGATACTTAAAAACTCTTTTAAACCAACAAAGCCTTTTTTACAAATGAAAAGTATAAGGCAATTGCCACATCAGGTTTTTAATTCACTATGACATAGTGATAATATACACGAAAATCATAAGCCAGTGACTACAATAATCCTATCTATGTAGTCTAAAAGGACTAATGTAGATTCAAGACTATAAAGCAAATGTTTAGTAACTTCACAATCCCATATAAGCTTAATATTAACACAAAGATACTCAGCATTACAAATAGCAATGTCATGTAACCAACTTTAAGGAAATTATCAAATTGTAAACATTTTATCTACTTTGGGGAGAAGGATCAGGCAAAACTTCATTGAACAGGTAGCATTTGAATTATAGGATCATAGATTAGAAGGAAGATTAGAGATCCTTAAGTCGAACTCTCTCATTTTATTGATGATGAAACTCAGTTCTAGAGAGGGGAAATGGTTTTTTTTCAAGTCACACATGCAGGAAATAACAGAAGCAGATTTTGAACCTAGTTCCTTTGGCTTCAAATTCAGGACTTCCATTATTCTATGATGGGTAAGAATTCAGAGGGAAAGCCAGGCATCTAGAAGAGTAATTTTTTTTAAAATAATGCCTTTTTTCCCCCCAAATACATGCAAAATAATTTTCAACATTCACCAACATTCACAAAACTTTGTGTTCCAAATTTTCCTTCCTCCCTTTTTCCCAACCCCCTTCCCTAGACAGCAAGTAATCCATTATAAGTTAAATATATGCAATTCTTCTAAACATATTTTCGCATTTATCATGCTGCTCAAGAAAAATCAGCTCACAAAGGAAAAACAGTGAGGGGAAAAAAACAAGGAAGCAAACAACAACAAAGGTGAAAATACTATGTTGTGCTCCACATTCAGTCCCTATAGTCCTGTCTCTGGATGCAGATGGCTCTCTCCATCACAAGCCTACTGAAATTGTCCTTAATGTTAAAAAGAACCAAGTCCATCACAGTTGATTATTGCATTGTTGTTGCTGGTTACAGTGTTCTCTTGGTTCTGGAGTTCTTAGTTTCTAAAGAATCAGAGTTAAGTAAATCATGTTAGAAGGCAGCTAGTTGGCTCAATGGATAGAGTGCTAAGCCCAGAATTAGGAAGACCTGAGTTCAAATGTGACCTCAGACACTAGTTGTGTGATCTTGGGCAAGTCAATTAACTTCTATTTGCCTTAATCCATTAGAGCAGAATGGCACATCACTCCAATATGTTAGCTAAGAAAACCTCACGGGCACTATGGGATTATGAAGAGTTGGGCATGATTAAACAAAGCATGTTGAATAGTATTTGTTCTTTTAAAAATAATTTGGGGACAATTGAGGCATTTGTGGGAACTTCCTTATTCTTCTCTCTCTAAATATCAGTTACTGCTGTGTGTAGGCGCATATTCCTATTAAGGAAGCACATCCCATAATGAGAAGCACTTCAATCATCATTGAAATGGAATAATTTCAGGGATATAGTCTCCAAGGCATTTGTCCTTTAATTTTTATTTCCATGTGTAAAGCTCTGGAGTGACCCCAATAGTAACAACAATGTGTATTCTATCCTCTTCCCAGCAGAGGAGGTAGTCATAGAATTAATTGCCGCATCAGACTTCCATTTTCTGCATAGTTACACTGGGCTAATATTTACCTATAGCCTTATTTTTTGATGCAAACAATGTGAAGACATATCCATGTCCTTTAAAAACTGCAAGCATTGAGCCTGCACATTAACCCGGAGGGGACCCCAGATCCATCTTTTTTTACATGTGTGACTCGAGGCAAGTCATTAACACTGGAGCACCACATGAGATGAGCTGATGGGTATTCAGCAGTTCCTGGGAAATGAATGGGTTGTGTCTAGCATCACAACATGAACAGTCTCATATTGGATCAAGTTGGTGGGCTGGACATCCCAGGGTTCTCCCAATGACAGTGATTTCAAGGATGTTTTATGAGAGTGTCCTCTGTGATATTAGTCTCAAACATTAAAGGCAAGCTTTCCCCTATAACCTATTTAAAATGGCCATTCTTTGAATTGAATGCATTTTAACTTATATTTTCTATCTTTATCATGCTTAGGGGGGCAGGTTTCACAATTTTTATAACCATTGTGCCAAATAATTTCTCCTTTTATTTATATCGAATAAATGAGTTTAATATGGTTCAATTCAACAGACTCTTTTTAGAGAAGCAGAGTGGAATAGGATAAGGAGTTCTGGCTGAAGAGTCTGAAGACATTAGTTTGAGCCTAGTCTTGCCTCATTACTTAGTAGTTGTGTGAATTTGGATAAGTCACTGAACCTTTGGTGTCTTCCTTTTCTCATTTGCAAATTAAGGAAAATAATATTAATGCAGCATAGTGTGAATCAGAGGTATAGATCAGTTAAATTCAACAGTCATTTATTAAGTTCCTCTTTTGTTCCAGGCACTGTGCTAGGGGCTGGTAATATACAAAATAAAACCGTTTTTGTCATGGAACTTACATTCTACTTGGAGAAAATAGCATGTGCACCTGTAAGTAAATTTAAGATATGTGTATAATACATTCTGGGAGTAAAGACATAGGTCTCATGTGACAGACAGTTTGTTGATCATAAAGAAAGGGCACAAAGTACAGAATCTGTTGATGAGGATCAGGAGATAGGGAAGAGTGGGATGGGGAAGCCAGGGTAATAGAGCTGCATGGATAGATAGGAGAGCAAAGGGTGGCAGCTTTGGCCCGGAAGCCTGTGACTCAAAATCACAGGGGTTATGAATTGAGTCTTCGGGTTAGTAAATTGTCCTTCTCTTTGCAGGAGTGCAGGCAACGTGGACTTGATTCATGAATCCCTCAGAAAGAGGGAGATATGTATGAGATAATGGTTAAAATTTTATTTTCAAATGATGGTTTGTATCTGGGAAACAAATTTGTCTATAAGACAAATAAGCTATTTTTGGTAGCATAAGTGAGTCCTGTTAGATGCAAAATACTATAGAAGATAGTAGAGGGGTTAAAAAACAGAGACAAATAATTAAAGGGTACAAGAGTACAAAGTGCTCAAAAAAGCTCACTTCCCAGCCCCGGAAGATTTGTTGGTGTTTCATAGACTTCAATGATTCCAGAGGATTCCAGAGGAGAGAGTGAGGCTGATGAGGACAGAATTCTGCCTCACTTTAATCCAATCCATAAGCAAGTCTTAAGACATCACCCCACATATCAGTTCTAGCTTTACCACTAACTGATATGTCAAGTCACTTCCTCTGGGGTGCAGGGATGGGATCTCAGTTTCCCCATCTGTACTAAATTCCATTTTCTTTTAATCGTCTAGGTTACAATGATATTCAATAATTCAATAATAATTAAACAGAATTATAGTTTTGTAGGTGGAGAGCTAGGAGGGACCTCAGAGGCAATCTTATTCAGTCCCTTCATTTTACAGATGAAAAAATTGAGACTAAAGAGACTAAGTGATTTGCTAATCACACCCTAATAAGTCATTGAGGTAAGAATTAAATCCAAATTGTCTTAGAGTCATTGTTCATCCCATTAGACCACATACAAAGCTGCCTGTGTCTGGTTAACTAGCCCTCTTGTTGCTGAATTTGCAGCTTTTGTTTTAGAGGCCAGTCCTTATCTACCCACTTTTTTATTTTCTTGTCTCCTAACTATTCTTGCCATGACTTCTATTTCCCAGTTTTATCTGTGAATGTTTCTTTTTTCTTTTATTTCTGTTTTTTTTAGCTGCAGTGTAGAGTTAAAGGTACATGAGTGATTTTTAATTAAACACCAATTGTTTGTTTCTACCAATCTGAAGCCCCAATTAACAAGCAAACTGCATAAAACTTCATCACTTGAGCTCTGAGACAGGAGGCAGCAGTGAACGGGTGACATGCTGAAAACAAATTACATGCATTTATCAGCAAATGGAGCAATGTATGCAAATGGACTCTAGCTTGGGAGCACTTGGAGTTGCTGGATTGTGCTGGTTAAAAGTGCAATTCATTAGGAGATGGGAGTTAGAGGTCAGATTTGTCTTGATGCTACATCATTGTGGGAGAATCACCATGAGTGCCATTTGGACAAAAGAAATGGAGAATCACAGAACTGCTTGGAAATCAGCTAGTTCAGCCTCATTTTGTCAATTGGCACTGAGATCCAATGAGATTATGGGATTTGGTCAAGTGCACAGAACCAGGATTCAAACACAGGTCCTAGAACTCTATCTTCTGTATTCTTTCTACAATCCCCTCCCCATATTACTAAAATAAATTTATACTGATGTCACTTTAAAGTTTACACAGATTCTCACATTGGGAGTCTTATGACAAAGGAGGTAAAGTGAAAAGAATATTGGATATGCAGGCAGAGAACTGAGTTTGAATACTAGTTTTATTGTGAGATCTTAGTCATATTAATTAACCTATTTGGGCCTGAATTTCCTCATCTATCAAATGAAGAGTTTGTCTCTTATAGCTCTGAATATGTTACTGTGGAGTTAAATTCCGTATATATTGTAATTCCCATTTTAGGGATAAGGAGATGGGGGCTTTTAGAAGTGCAATGACTTGCCCATGGTAACACATCTAGTGAAATGTCAAAAGTAGGATCTGAACTCAGGTCTCATCAAGTACAGTATGCTTTCCACTAGAAGGAAGAATAAGAACCACATAAGTAGCTAAAGCATAGGGTGACTAAAACTTAGGACCCTACCCTTATTTAGCCCAGTCCTTTTATATTATGGTTGGGGAAACTGAGATGCAGTCATGGAAAGTAACATTTCAAACTCATTAATAATAGAATCAGTAGTTCAACTCAGATTTCCCTCCGAAGTCTTGGCTAGGAGCATGGAATTTTCACAATTTTGCTGGGAAATTTTCAGCAAATTAATTAGATAAATCAAGCAACGAACAAGCTTTTATTAGACATTCCTTATATGCCAAACACTGTACTAGTTGCCAGTGATTTTTCTTTTTGGTAAATAGTATTTTAGTTTTTCCAATTACATGTAAAGAAAGTTTTAACATTCATTTTTAAAATAAGATTTTGAGTTTTAAATGTATTCTCCTTTCTTTCCTCCCACCTCCAAAATGATAAGCAATCTGATATAGGTTATACATGTGTAATCATGTAAACATATTTCTATAGTAGTCATATTATAAAAGAAGAAATAGAACAAAAGGGGAAAGTCAATAAAAAATCCCCCAAAGTGAAAACAGTATGCTTTGATCTGCATTCAGACTTCATAGTTCTTTCTCTGCATGTGGATAGCATCTTCCAACATGAGTCTTTTGGAATTATTTTGGCTCATTGTATTACTGAGAAGAACTAAATCAATCATAATTATTCTTTGCATATTGTTGCTATTACTATGTACAATGCTCTGCTTCTGCTCACTTCACTAGCATCAATTCATATAAGTCTTTCCATGTTTTTTCCTTAAATATGCTAGCTCATCATTTCTTAAGAACAATAGCATCTCATTCCATGTGTAATATATAACTTATTCAGCTGTTCCCCAATTGATGAGCATCCCATCAATTTCCAATTCTTTGCCATCACAAAAAGAGCTGTTACAAATATTTTGTATACATCCTTTCCCCCCTTTTTAATGATCTCTTTGGGATACAGACCTAATAATGGTATTGTTGGATCAAAGGGTAAATGCATAGTTTAATTGCCCTTGGGACACAGTTCCAATTTGCTCTCTAGAGTGGTTGGATCAGTTCACAAATCCACCAACAATGTATTACTGTCCCAATTTTCCCATATTTTCTCCAATATTTATCATTTTCCTTTTTTGTCATATTAGCCATTTTGATAGGGATGAGGTGGTATCTCAGAGTTATTTTAATTTACAAATCTCTAATCAAAAGTGATTTTGAGCACTTCATGTGACTAGATAGATTTGATTTCTTCATCTGAAAAGATGAAGAAACTAATATCTTTTTTATATGATATTTAAATATAAAAATAAAACAATTTATTAAAAAACTTACATTCTATTGGAGGAAACAACATTTACACATATAAATAAACACCAAACATAAGAGGATGAAGTAAATATGGTATTTCACAAAAATCTTAGTGAATTTTTAAGGTTTAATACCTTAAAAGCTTTATGGTCTTAAAAATACACTAACACTTTTTGGGGTACCCTGTATAAAGTAATTTAGTCAGAAATGGGGAAGTCCTAGCAGCTGGGCTGTGTAGGGTGGGAATAAGAAGCCTTATACATAAAGGGTCCAAGAGAAGGAAGTTAGGGATTCTAGGGGTGAGTCAGGAATGTGTTCCGGGCAAGGAGGACAGTTTTTTCAAAGGCACCAGGGAGAGAGATGGAATACCATTTTTTGAGGAACAGCAAGGAAACTAATTGATTTGGAAAAGAAATAACAAAATGTAATAAGTCTGTAAAGGAAGGTGGATTTTGAGCTGTGAAAGGATTTAAATAGCAAACAGAAATGCTTTTTTTTTCCTAGAAAAATTGGAACTTTTTGATGATATAATTTTGGCAGGAGGCAGATAAACAGCTATCAAAAGAATTTTAAACTATTAGCAACTAGATGAAAGAATGCATCAAATCATAAATAAAACAAGAAATGCAAAAAAAAAAACAACTTGAGGTTTTACTTCACATCCAGGAAATTGTCAAAGGTGACAAAAGATGGAAATAATATATGTTAGAGAGGTTATAGGAAGATGAGTTTTGAACTGAAAATCAATACAACCATTTTGGAAAGCAATTTGGATGTGAATAAAGTAACTTCTCTCCAAACCCTTTAACCTAGAAATTCTAATACTGGTCATATATTCCAAGGAGGTCATTCATAAAAAGAAAATCTCCATAAACAATAAAAAAAACCTTTTTGTCATAGCAAAGAACTGGAAACAAATTAGATGGTTATCAGCTGGGGAATGACTAAACAAATTGCGATAAGTGAATGTAATTTTACCATTACATTACTGTCCTGTAAGAAATGATGAATATAATGATATAAAGAAGTAAAGAAAGACTTGACATGAACTAAGGCAGAGGTCTTATAAGCAGAGTAAAGAAAACAATATATTAGTGATTATGATAATATAAACAGAAAAAAATAATTATAAAGAATAAACATGGCTTTCGAAGAGGAGACATGAAAAGGCACTTCCCTTCTCTTCTTGATAGAGGTCCATGTATGTGAAACACTATACATATTTTTCATATTTTTTGACGTATTGATCAAATTTGCAAACTTTTTCTCTTCTTGCTTTTTTTTCTTTAAAAAATTATCTCCTATATGAGATGGCCCTCTGGAAGTGGTGAGAGGAAAATAATAAACAGAGGAAGATTTAGGTGATAATAAAAATAGATATAAAAACAAAAGGCAATGTAATTTTTCAGCTGTATTGAGGATAGATCAGAGGTATTGAGGTAGGGAGACAATTTAGGAAGCAATTGCAATACTTCAGGTAAGAGTTAATGAAGGCTTGAATTTAGGGTGGTTATGTTGTGACTGGAGAGTTGAGAATGGATGTGAGACATATTATGGAGGTAAAGTTAACACTAGGCAATTGAGAATCTATACCTTTACTCTTTAGTAAAGGTAAACTTACAGTTTATATAATGTAGGCTCCTAGGCAAATGGAAAGTATGGTAGTACCCTCAATAGAATAAAACACTGTGAGGGAGAGCTTTGATTTTATTTTCCTTTACTTTTCATTAATGTAGTCATGGATTGATGAGGTGTTGATGTAATAAGATTGTACTGCATACAAACACCTTACTTTGGGTCAGAAGAAGTAATGTGATTAGCCAGACTGCAAAAAGGCAATGCCTTTTTGCTTTAAATGGCCAGTAGTTTCATAGTTTGGGAATGTCAGTTACTGAAGGATTTCCCTTTCATTTCCCTAGCTCCAAAGAGAAATAGATATAAACCTAGAGCTGTCCATTTTGGACATGTGGGACATCCAGTGGGAAATTGGTTCAATAGGCAATTAGCAACATAGGATTGCAGCTCAGAAAGAGACTGGAGATGATATATAAATCTAGGCGTAATCTGTACACATAAGATATTTCTAGTTTTATTAGCTCTAGTATATCACTGAAATTTTAAATTCAAACTTGACCAAAAGCCTCTTTTTCAAAGACTACGATTGATGTCACTTCTCAGGCTGTGCATTTTTTCTTTAATTTGTACATATGTGTTATATAAACAGCTTAATTCACAGATGAGGGCTTTGAAAGTTTAAACAGTTGCATTAATTAATTAATTGTTTTAAATGATCTATTCTATAATTTGGAAAAAATAATCTGTCCATGTTGTGTGGTAAGGTGAAGTATGAGAGAAAATAACTGAAGTAAACACCTATTTGCCACCTGAATAATTTATAATGTGTCTAACTTAAATTGCATCAATTCTTATTCTATGGTTAATAATAGGGATGATAATAATAATAATAATAATAATAATAGCTATCTCCCAACATTGTTATGAAGAAAATGTTTTATAAACTGTAAGAAATATGAATTGTCATTTATTATTCTCATCTTTTTTAATGGTGTTTTAAGTAGAAATGGTTCTAGGAAAGCTGATATCCTGATATCCTTTTATATTTAGTGTTCTTTGGACTATTGCAAAGGTGGATAAATAGCTATTTGTATTTGAATAAAAACATTCAGATAAAGCTTATCTTGTATAGGCTCAATGAGAGCATGCTCAGGACAATTATAATTAAACAGGGCATCCTGTTAATAACAATAATATGGTATTTATACAATACTACAATGTTCCTGGCACTGGGCTAAGCACAGTAAAAATATTATCTCATTATATTCTTACAACAGCCCAGGGAGGAAAGTGCTACTATTATTCCTGTTTTACAGAAAAGGAAACTGAGTCAAATAGCTTAACTTGTCCAAGGTCAGACTATTATTAAATGTCTGAAGTCACTTATGAATTTGACTTTTTCCATCACCAGGCCATTCTCTCCAATGCATTTTCTCTTTTTACATGATCTTGTTTACTTACAGTTCTTTATTTTTCTAGTTTTTTTTTTGTTCCATGACACTTGGAGATTATGAGTATTTGTACAGTGAACATCGATAAATAGCATTATTCTTAAGGTTTATGATGCAATATTATGTCTGGACCATTTTGGGCAATATCCACTCTGTGACAATGATTTGATTCCAGTATAGTTTACTGGTTGAATTCTCCAGGATATCTTGAGGTTTCTATTTGTAGTAGTTAAAAAATGATAGTGAGTTTATAATACACAATTCTGGTATGTAATTCTAGCTACCATTATTATGTATCTCATAGGTGCTATATTTTTATAGCCTGCAATGTGTATTGTATGGTTTCTACCATTTCTTTGAATAATCTACATTGATTATTAAATCCATTCTCATTGAGTATAACCCTTCTGTAATTTCTGGTGACAATGACATGATCCTGTTTCATTTTTGGGCTTTAATTTCTCCCCATACTAATAGTCATTGCAATATCCCCAACAGTCACTGAAATGTGCTCTTTAAAAGAGCTATCATTTTTGCATCTTTCCTTGAAATAATATATCAAGAATAATAATTATAAACACAACCAAATATAGCAATGAAATACATGGATGACGTGAAATCTAGCCCTTACTTGAGAGAACTAACTAAATTCGGTTTTATTGGGTGAGGATCAGGCATTCTTCATCAGTCTAATGTCAATAGATATAGATGCATGCACATGCACACATACACATGTATACATACATTATTGCTATCAGAAAATTAAACCATAGTAAAATTATTGCTTGCTGCAAGTTTTTTACACAACATAGTTGTAACAGTCAGCATGATTTATGATTCACTTTTCATTGTAAATGCTGATTGTTAGCTAGCTTGGCGGTTATCTGGGGTTGGTGAACTAATATCTATCCCAAGATAGATGGTTATTTGTAGTGAGGATATAAGAAGAATATAAGTCCCATATATCTCCAGAATTTGGGACAAGATTGAAAAAAGCAAGTGCAACAAATAGTTGGGAGAACAGTAATAGTTGAATAGCCATTACTGCATTGTCTTGAGCTTATCTCATACTATATCATTTTATGGGCATTATAGAAGACATTATCATAGCATTTTCATACAGCTATCATACCTGTGGGAATAGCTAGCCCCCACTTTACAGAAATGAGGCTTGGAATAGAGAAGCTTAGAAACTGCCTAAAATCACACAATAAGCTTAAAAGTAGATCACTTCTATTTCAAACTAATGAATTCTATTCAAAAAGAATTCTTTGAAATTCTATTTCAAAGAGAATTAATACCTTGACTTTGGGGTATTTGTTCACATTCAGTATGAACCCAAGGAAGATCCTAACCCCTTGAGATCTAGGAAATTTTTTCTTTTCTTAATTTTTTCTAAAAGAAAACCATCTTTAAACCAAATTTCAAATATCCTATATATACTTTTTCTTCCCAAAGCCCATGACACTAGTCCTATAAAAGACCTTAAGTAGACCTTTGTCGGGGAAGAAAAGGATATGTTGTGTTCTCATTCAGTTATCTGGGAAGAAGGGGAAGGACACTAAGAAATAAAGGCAAGAGAAACACATTCATCACCAGGGTCAGCATCTGAGGCTGATGAGTGGTTCCCAGGGGAGTCTTAACAAGGTGCTGCTGAATCTGAGCCCCTAGGCTCTCCCCTCCTCCCCCAAACAATCCCTGGTACAGTCAGTACAAAGCAACTCTACCATCTTCAACTACAGGCTCAGCGGGGGTCCTCCCTCCTCAATCCATCTCTCTGAGTCCATCAGGAATGTGGGCAAGGAAGGCATTAAAATGGATAGATTGATAGCCTTGTGATACCATCGATCTTCATACATGTTGTATATTATGTCAATTATTCATTGCTCAGAGATATCATCAATGGTGAAAAATCATGTGGAGAAAAGCCAGGAAAGCTAAAGGCTGTAAATTCCAACCCCAGAGGCTCGGGTTGTTCCAGAGTCACTGATGCCATCTTCTGTATTATGGAAGCTGAGACTTTTTTTTTTATCCTCAGGCAATAGGATAAGCTTGCCAAAAGCAAAACAATAACAACAATAAAAGTAGCCCAACAGTATCAAGTTATTTTAATATGCATTAGGGACATTGGTCTATACTTTTTCTGTTTTGACTCTCTGGTTTAGATATCAAGATATCTTGTGTCATAGAAGGAATAGTTGGACAGATTCTTTTCCTACATTTTCAAACAGTTTACATATTATTGGCATTGATCTTTAAATATTTGGTATAATTTGCTTATAAATCCATCTGATCTTGAAGTTTTTTTTTCTTTTGAAGTTCATTTATGACTTATTCAATTTCTTTTTCTAAGATAGAGTTAGTTATTTAAGAACTCAATTTTTGGTTCTACTAATCTGGACAATTTATAGTTTTGTAATATTTATCCTTTTAATTTACACTGCCTTTTTTATTGTCACATACTTAGATGAAATAACTTATAAATTTTAAAAATTTCTTTGTTGATTATAAAACCACCTTTTTCATTTTTACACTAGCAATTCAATTTTTAAAAATTTTGATTCAATTTAGCTTATTATATACATTATTGTTATTGTTTTTTAAAAGCTCCTAGTTTACTATTAATTTAATCTTTTAGATTTTGTTAATTTCACATTTGGTTTCCATTTGGGTGTTTTAAAATTTGTTGGTTTTCTAGGTTTTTTTTTTTTTTTTTTTTTTTTTGATTTGTGTGCCCAATTTGTCAGTCTTTCTTTTTTTCTCTCTGAAACTCTGAATAGGTGTACTTGAATCAGACAACTGAGCACTTAAGGCTAATTACCTATTGTTCAATAACTCTGTTTGGAATTTCTCTTCTCACTGTTAATGCTAGCTCAATGCTTGGGATTAGGAGAATCATAGGAAGGATTAGGGGGTGGAGTGAGACAAGCCAGAGTCACTTTGGAGGAGAAGGACAAGAAGGGAGGTTGGTGGAGAGATTGTGGCAGTTTTGTCCATCCCCTTCACTTCTCCCCCTAAACACCAAGGACTTTTGCTTATCCTGACTCTGGCTGATTCTGAGGCTTCCAGGGAGCTAATCCAGAACTTACACTCTTGCCTCATATAAATGAGTGCTTAGAACTCTACAATTTCCCTTAAGTACTATTTTGACTTCACCTCCAAAGTTTTTATATGTCACCACATCTTCATCATTATTTTAGTAAAATTATTGATTCCATGATTTGTTCTTGGACACACCCATTATTTAGGATTAAGTTACTTAGTTTCCAATTAATTGCTTGAAAGATCCCTTATTGATAACTTATTTCAGTAAAAATGTATGTAATATTTCTTAATTTATGCTTTCATTTGGAAGTTTTTATGCTTCAATACATGGTCAATTTTTGTGAAAGTACCAATACATGGCTGAGAAATAGACATACTCCTTTCTATTTCCATTCAATGTTCTCCAGGGGTCTATCAGATATAACTTTTCTAAAATTCTATTCAGATTCCTTTTTCCTTTCCTCTCTCCCCTCTTTCTTTGCTTTGTTTCTCTTCTCTCCTCACCTCACTTCCCTTCTTCTTTCCCTCCTTTTCTTCCTTCTGCCTCCCTCAGTTTTTTCTTCCTTCCTTCTCTTCTTTCCTTGTGTTGAAATTGCATTTCCTTTTTTGTATGTCTTTTAAAACTATTTTATTTTAAAAATTTATTCGTTAGTTTTCAAGATTTACTTTTATAATATTTTTATTTCCATTTTTCCCTTCCTCTCTTCCTTCTCCAAGAGGACAATCAATCTGCAATAGGTTATACATGTTAATATTAAACATATTTCCATATTAGTCATGTTGTTAAAGAAGAATTAGAACAAAAAGAAAAATCACAAGAAAGAAAAAACAACAAAAAATGTGTAAATAGTTTGCTTCAATCTGCATTCAGATTCCATAATTCTATTTTTGGATGTGGATGGCATTTTTTATCTTCAGTCTTTTGGAACGGTTTTAAATCATTGTATTGCTAAGAAGACCAAAGTCTAACAAAATTATCATCCACACAATATTACTGTTACTATGTACAGTGTTTTCCTAGTTCTGCTAATTTCACTCAGCATCAATAAATCTTTCCAGATTATTATTAAATCTGCCAGATCATCATTTCTTATAGCACATTAGTATTCCATCACATCCATATACCACAAATTGTTCAGCTATTCCCCAATTGATGAGCATCCCCTTAATTTCCAATTCCTTGTCACTACATAAAAGAACTGCTATAACTATTTTTGTACATGTGGGTCTTTCCCCCCTTTTCATGATCTTTTTGGGACACAGACTTAGTAGTAATATTGCTGGATCAAAGAGTATATGCACTGTTTGATTTCCCTTTAGACATAATTCCAAATTGCTCTCCAGAATGGTTGGATCATTTCACAACTTCACCAACAATGAGTAGTGTCCTAGTTTTCCCACATCTCCAACATTTATTGTTTCCCTTTTTGGTCATATTAACTATTCTGATAGGTGTTAGGGGGCATCTTAGAATTGTTTCAGTTCACATTTCTCTAATAAATAGTGACTTAGAGCATTTCTTCATGTGAAAGAAATAGTTTTAATTTTTTTTAATCTGAAAATTTTCTGTTTGTATCCTTTGACCATTTATCAGTTAGGGAGTGTGAAATTGCATTTTTTTCTTTCAGGCTTGGATGGTAGTTTTTTTTTTTCCAAGTCATTCTCTTGAATTTATGTCTAGATCTTCCCTATCATCACAGTAACTCTTCATGGATGCTTTTTGTTCTTGTTCTTTCAGCACATTTCTTGACTTTGGACTTTATGTTACTATTGGATTTTAAGCACATGTCAGAGGGAAAGGGTGGGAAAGAAGTCTTGTGCTTTCTCCTCATGTCCTTTGACTGCTTTCATAGCTTAGGCTGGAGTACTCCCTAAGATATGTGACCCAATGTGAAGTATATTCAACACTCTTTTGGTTTGGGCTTTTCAAGTTTCTGATCCAGGTTTGAGTCTGTTGGCTTGTCCTTAGAAGTTTCAGTAGATTGGTCAGTAGATTCAGTCATTTTTATTCTTTTAGGAGATCTCCGGTTCAGAGTGATTGAAATGAAGGCTCTATTTTGGTCTGGGATTCCTGTTCTGGTCATTCCAGCATCCCTGTTCTGCTCTGGGATCAGAGCACACTGATTTCTTCTGAACTTTCTCCTCACTCAATACATAGTTTGAGGCAGGTGTACAGGGACAACTCCTCTGCTATTGTTTCTTTCTCCCTTGGGTTTCTTCAGTCAGACTTGAATCTAGGACTGATAATTGGATAGGGGGATAATAGAGCTGCCAGAGCTGAGATAGAGGACAGAAGCACAAGCCACACATTCTTTGTCTCCTTAACCTTTTAGCAAATGATTCAAATCTAGCACCCTACGAATCGAGTTCAGAGATCCCCTAAGATCTCTTCCTGCCTTGGCACCCAATCTTAGCTCTTTTTCACATTCCTGAATACTGGAATTTTTCTGAATACAGTATGTAATTGGCTAGACCCCATCTCCAGTATCTGAAGATCTCTCTGTTTCTTTCCCAAAGACAACCTACACTGGAAAAATAATTTCAAGACTTACTTTTGGATTTACCATTGAGAATTTCATGTGGTACATTTTCTAGATTTATATATTGGAGGTTTGATGGAGGAGCTAGGCTGCATGTCTTCTAGTTACTTTGCCATTTTAAAAAAAGAGTATTTTCAGACATACAACAGAACCATAAAAAAAGGATTTATATGAAACTGCAAATCTCTCTTTCTTACTATTTGGTTTTTTTAAACATACATAATAAAATTTGCACATTGCTTTCAGAATTGTTCTTCTTCTATGCTTCTTTCCATTCTCTACTGTGGATTTAAAAAAATGTGACAATAGCCTTCTTTTTTGGGGGGGGAACAGCACTCTCATTACCACCATCTTCAATTAAGAATAGAGAGAAAGAAAAGAGAAAAAATTCCTTTAAAACAAATAAACCTGGTCAAACAAAATGAATCCCCACAGAAGTCATGTCCAAAAATGTATGCTCTTGTACCTTGTGTTTTTCACCTCTCTGTCAAAATATGGGTAACATACTTCATCATAGAGCCTCTAGAGACATACTCACTGAAATAATCAAAGATCTTTTTCTTTTTTTAAACTAACAAGAATTTATTTTTTCCTCACTTTTCCCTTACTGATAAAAGAAAACAAAATATGCATAGTCAAGCAAACAAATTCTCACAGTGGCCATATTTTTTTAAAAGTATATTTTATTTTGCATATTTAGCCCATCACTTCTGTATCAGGAAGCACAATATTTGGTCTTTTGCAATTATGGATAGAGTTCTTAAGTCTTTCAAAATTATTTTATAGTGGTTTTATTATTGTATAAATTGTTCTAGTTCCACCCACTTCCCTCACTCTGTATAAGTTCATGAAGTTTTCCTGGGTTTCTTTGAAACTATTATCCTCCTTGTAATGTCTCACAGTACAAACATATTTAATTACTTTTACATATCATGATTTGATTATTTATTCCCATTTGATGGCACTCCCTTACTGTCCAGTTATTTGTGATCACAAAAAGCTACTATAACTACTTTTGCATGTATAGTATCTAAATTACTTTGTTCTGTGCCATACTAGTCATATTACCAAAGGAATACTTTACTATGCTAAGAAAAATGGCTTTGTAAAATATGGCTTTGTAACAAAATTCATCTCAAGAAATAAAAATGTCAAATTCTAATAGATTTGGGATGGAAAATCCCATCTGCATCCAGAGAGAGAAACCTATAGAATATTTTTACCTTTGTTTGCTTGCTTGTTCTTTCATGCTTTTCTCCCCTTTTGGTGTACACCATGACAAATAAGGAAATAATTTTAAAAGGATTGTACATGTTTAAACTATATCAGATAGCTTGAGGAGGAGGGAGATGAGGGAGGGAGAAAAAATTTGGAACACAAAATCTTACAAAAATGAATGTTGAAAACTATCTTTACATGAATTTGGGGAAAATAATATACCATTGAGGAAAAAAAAAGAAATAAAATGTCAAAAATCTAAAAGGAAACATGTAGAGCGAACAGACTTGGCAGAACAAAATTTCAGATTATGAAGCAGTAATCAATAAAATTATTTGTTATTGGTTAAAAATACAAAGTTTAATCAGTGGTACAAATTAGGGACATAACATGCAAAGGCAAATGAATCTATTTGTCACGTATTTGATAAACTCAAAAATGGAAGGGGAGTAAGGGGGAGAGAAGGAGTGCCCCCACTTCAGCACTTCTCCTTCCCTCCCTGGTTAAGGACTCACTATTCAAAAAAAACTTTTGGTGAAACTGGAAAGCAATCTAACAGAAATTGAGGTTAGACAAATACATCCCATGATATGCCAAGATAAGCTACAAATTGATATAAGACTTAGATATAAAAGTCATTTCATAAATAATTTATATAAACAAGGAAGAAGTTACTTTGTAAATCTATGAAAAAGAGAAGAGTTTTTTGACCAAACAAGGAATAGAGAGAATTATATATCTATTATATTATATGATATTATGTATATAGTATAAAATGCACAAGTACATAAATGTTTTACAAATTTGGGAATATTCCAATACTTTTAAAAATAGAAGGGAAAAACTTAATTGGGAGAAAATGTTTGGAACAAAAGATTTAATTTTAAAAATATATAGGAATCTGATTCAAAGATATAAAAATAAGAGCCATTCCCCCAACTGATAAATGGTCAAAGTATATAAACATGCAATTTCGAAGGTAAGAAACCCAAGCTATTTGTAATTATGTGAGTAAAAATGCTCCATTTCACTGATGTTTAGAAAAATACAAATTTAATTAACAATTTTAAGTTGTCATCTTACACTATCAGATAACCAAAGTTGACAAAAAAGGAAAAATACAAATATTGATATTATTGTAAAAAAAACATTAAATTTACACAAAAATCTTCCTAAAATATATTTTATTTTTCCATGTCTTCTTGAATTGGGGAAATCAAGCTTCATTTATGGTGTTCCTGATACATGGATAGATGATTTGAGCTCATTCTTAAGAACATGATTTCTCTTCTGCTTTATACAGGGATGTCCTCAGAAGAGGACTGAAGTAGAAAGGACTCTTGTTTTGGCATTAGTTAGCTCCAAACTACCAGGGCCTTATATTTTGATAGGATCGATATCCCCTTTATTATCAGACTTTTCCCTATTCTATCCCAATCTTTCCCCCACTCTCTTCTCTTCTTTTTCTTCTTTTTTTTTTTTTTTTTTTTTTTTTTTTTTGGTTGTTGTTTAAATCTACTATGAAACAGGAAAGCAAATCATGGGATTTTTTTTTTTTAAATCATTGACTAGAATAATAGTAAATACTCTCTGAATGAGGTTCCAAGAGTTTCTTATCTTTCTATATATTGTTTGTTTCTTTAGTAGTTGTTTTTAAGACATGATTAGTACAAAGATGAAAAGAGGATAAAAGGCAGGGGCCTAGAATCCGGAAGATTCATCCTCTGAGTTCAAATATAACCTCAGATAGTGACTAGCTGCATAACCCTGGGCAAGTCACTTAACTCTGCCTCAGTTTCCTCATCTGTAAAATGAGTTGGAGAAGGAAATGCAAACCACTCCAGAATCTCTGCAGCCACAAATCCAATCCAATCCAATCCCCAAAGCATATATTAAATGCCTGCAGTGGGCAAAATTAAGATTGATAAGGCATGGTGGCTATAGAGGGCCAGGCTTGCAATTAGAAAGACCTGCTTCAAGGCCTGCATCTCAGAACTCCTAGCTACATGACAGGGGGGGCAAGAGGACCAGCCACTTAACCTCTGTGTCCCCAGGCAACTCTCTTAAATTAGGAAGCAGTTGCTGATCTGCACCAGTGGGAGTTTTTCTACACAGATAACTACCCTTGGGTGGGCCCCTTCTCCCAAATGCAGAATATCACACTAAGCACTAGAGATACAAAGATAAAAAATGAAAAATTATACCTACTATTGAAAAAGCTTATTTTAGGAGGGATGGAATGTGTAAATAGATCAATATATATATATAAAGTAACATGTTATTTTTGTCATTTTTCAGTTGTGTCCAGCTCTTTGTAATCCTATTTGGGGTTTTCCTGGAAAAAAGACTGCAATGGTTTGCTATCCCCTTCTCCGGGTCATTTTACAGATGAGGAAACTGAGGCAAACAGACTCAGTGACTTGCCCAGGATCATGCAGCTAGGAAGTGTCTCAGGCTGGATTTGATCTTGATGGGATACAGCTTTTAGGGGAAATGTGGCAGGAGCCTGAGGCCACGGGGCCTTAGCAGTGCTGTAGTGCCACAGATAATGCTGGCTGCCAGATAACACCTGTTGGTCAGTGATAACAGGGTTTCTGAGACAAATAGTGAAGTGCATACCAGATTACTCCTCAGTTCTACCTCTGGGCCATAAATGGCATATCAATAACATGAAGAACGGGATCTCTCTGTTTTTTCCTATAAATTTGTCTTTTTGCTTCTGGTTCTTTGCTAAATCCTCTTGGAACTTAGCCCGCTTTAATTGACATTACAATTACAATAAGCTACCAGGGCCTTATATTTTGATGGGTTCAAGCCTGCAAATTCTTGCTACATGGTCTGCGACCCCAATCTTTTGGGGTTTTCTTCTGAACCTCAATAATCTCAGGAAGATCGGTCTTCCTGGGTCAAGCTTAGTGCTCTATCCACTATGTCCCCTTGATGCCCTCCATAACATCTATAAACAATTTAAAAGGATCTAGTGGACTCCACCCCTGCTCTTTCTTGGTTCATTGCTCTGGCATGCCACAATCTAGTTAAAGCTAATTGCTTTCCTTTGCAGCAAACTATATTCTAGCTGTTCTTCTGTGAGCTCAGAAAGACAGATGAATGGCCACCTGCAAATGTTATTAAACAGACACACACACATACACACATACACACACACACACACACACACACACACACACACACACACACACACACTTTTTAGCTTATCCTAAAGGGGATAGAAGAGGGAGCAGAGAAAGGGGGGCCTGCTCAGGACAAAAAGAGGGCACCAATGAAAAACAAATAGGGGTGATTGATGAGTCAGCATCTGAAAGCTAAAGATGTTGGCCCTGAGGCCCTCTGGCTATTTAAGTCCAAGCCAGATGTTTGCTGACTAGCTCAATTGCTGTTCAACTTGTTTAAATCCTGGCAATTTGTACATTTCATGGTGTTTTTATGAGACATTTTACAGCTATTACCTGCCACTGTAGTGGAGAAATAATGTCAGGTGACCAGGCTCCATTGTTCCATATAGTGACTAGACCTTGCATAAAAAATTGGCTTTCATCTGGACTTAAAAGCAAATATTCTTGGAGCCAAACAATTACTTGCCTTTTTTCTTCCCTTTTTCTAACAGTAAATAGACACACTGACCTGGCTGCTTTCCTTCATGCTGATCCAAATGAATTATGATTTTGAAATAATATTTCTTTTTGGACTGGAGTAAGTATATCATGTTGTACAATAATCCTCCAACCTCCCTGTGCTTTGTCATTGTGGCATTGGTGCTAGTAGTTTTTAGTGAATGCTTCATTTTATTCTCCCCTGTTGCCATATTTTATAGTAGAAAGATCACTGGACTGGGAGTCTGGAGAGTTGTGTTTAGACTCTCAGATTTGCTACTCCTATGCTAAGTGACTAAGCAAGTCACTTACTTTCAGTAGGCCCGAGTTTCTTTGGATTAATCTCTAATATCCTTTTTAACTCAAAAATGTTGTGAATATATAATTCTCTTAATCTTTCCCTCCTTAAAAACTGAAGAAACTGTGGTAATTGATTCATTCACTCTTTTTTTCCTGCTTAAAATGAGACACAATATGGTATGGTCTAGTCTAGTCTTAAAACCTGGAAGACCTGAGATATTTTTAAAACTGGCTTTGTGACTAAACTCAGTAATCTAAGTATAGGTAACTTCAAAACTCTCTAAATTGCAGTGAAAGTGGTAATCTACTTGGCTTGGTTTTTTCTCATGGTGTCAAATTTAAATAGAAATGGATCCCTGAGAGAAGCATATTGATTAGAAACCAAGTATGTTAGCATTGTATTTTTATTTATTTCGTTAAAGTTTCTCAATTACATTTTGACCAGCTACACTAGGGAGCATTGCAGGAGTATGCTGCTCGTGGGCTGTATATCAATGAAATCACAAGTCCAGTGTTTATCCCTATCCTTCATAATTAGCACAAAGAGCTTTTCCACTCTGTATTTGAAAATGTGCAAAACAGAGGTAAAAATGCACATCTTTAGCCAATAGACTTGGTTATCTTTCAAAAAAGACTATTCTCCTCTGTCTGTTATAGTTAACCTATAAGTATTGAATTAGATAATCTTTAAAGCCCCTTTTAGTCCTAAGATTCTTCATTTGACTTAGCCTCCTCATTCACAATTGGCAAAGAAAATTGAGAAAACCCAAGAGGTCATGAAATATCCAGAACATTTGTGTTATATGTCAAATGTTGGTAAACATTTAAAAAATTGTTCTTCCTATTTTTGAGTTTAGTGGAATCTAGAGAAAGAGGTTTTTTCTTTTTCTTTTTTTTGGTACTTTGTCTGGTCTTGTCATTCTTATATATTTATCTTTATTCCTCTGCTTCTTGCTTATCTTAAAATGTTTTATTTATTGTATTATCTTTTATTCTAGTCATTTCCTTATTTCTTTCCCCACCCCTCATATCCCAAGAGAAACAATGATATCACATTTGTCAATGTATGTAACATTCTTCTCCCATATTCTTCCACTTTTCTACTGAGAATAAAGAAGGGAATTTCCATCATCTGTTCTTTGGGAATGATTAATTATTAATTAATCGGAGTTAATCTGGTTTTTAGTCTTGTTTTTATTTACTTTATTATAGTCATTATGTAAATTGTCTTCCTGATTCTCTGCTTATTTCACTCTGCATCAATTTGTATACATCTTTTCATGTTTCTTTGGATACTACATTCTCTTTATTTCTTAAGATGCAAACGTTTGCTATTACATCCACATGCCATAATCTGTTCAAACATTTCTTGATTTTGGGGCATCTTCCTTGTTTTTAGCTCATTCCTGCCATAAAAGGCTGCTATGAACATTTTGGTAATGTAGGCCTTTTTTAAAAAAAATGTTATTGGGAAACTATAAACAGTTGAGTGACCTTTTTTCTTTTTCTTTCTTTCTTTCTTTTTCCTTATTAATTTTGCTGAAGTAATTGGGGCTAAGTCACACAGCTAGGGAATGTTAAGTGTCCGAGGCTAGATTTGAACTCAAGTCTTCCTGACTTAAGGGCTGGTGCTTTATCCACTGCGCCACCTAGCTTCCCCTAAGTGATTTTTTTTCCTAATAATTTTAAATTATTTTTTAGAATTTTTGTTGTTGAATCGTGTCAATTGTGCATGATATCATTTGACTTTTTTTTAGCAAAGATACTGAATAGTTTGCCATTTCCTTCTCTAGCTTATTTTACAGATGAGGAAACTGATGCAAAAGGGTTAAGTGACTTGCCCAGGTTACTCAGAAAGTATCTGAGACTGGATTTGAATTAGGTCTTTCTAACTCCAGGCATGAAACTCTACCCACTACACCATCTAGCTACAATAGACTCGTTGTCCAAATTCATAGTGCCATCAACATTATATTAATATGGCTACTTCCTGTAACTCCTCTGACATTATCTCCTGTCATTTTGATATAAGGTGAAACCTCAAAATTGTTTTAATTTGCACTTTCCTGTTATTAGTAACTTGTAGCATGTTTTCATAAAAGCAATGATAATTTGTAATTCTTTAAAACAATAACAGTTCATGTTGACAATTTATCTTTTGGGGAGTATCTGTCATGTTTGTATCAAATCCCAATACAGTCTGGATATCCGACCTTTTTAGTGCTATTTGATGTGAAATTCTCCTCCCTATCCACAATACACTTGACAGCTTATCTTCTTGAATTGTTTTTGCTCACATGAAACCTGTTACGTTTTACATAATTGAAATTGTGTATTTTATAATGACTTCTGTTCCTTATTTGTTTAAAAATTCTCTCTTAATTGGAAGTCTGAAGGATACCTCCTTGTCTCTTCTATCTTCAATAAAAAATGATGTGGCCTTCCCCTTATGGAAAGTCATGGACCAGAATCTCACAGGATAGTCCGTCACACAAGGGTTAGGATCTGTAGCACTGGAGGGAATATTCATATCAGGGATATTACAGAATTATTAAAGTCTATTTGTAGCTTGTTGGGGTATACATTGTAAAATACTGGTCTATTGAGGTAGAAAATGCCATCAGCATCCAGAGGAAGAACCATGGAGACTGAATGCAGATTGAAGCATACCATTCTCACCTTTTTTGTTTTGTATAATTTTTTCTTTATTGTAGTTTTCCCCTTTTGTTATGATTTTTCTTTCCTAATGTGACTCATATGGAAACATGTTAAAAATAATTGTACATGTATAACCTATATCAGATTATTTCCTATCTTGGGGAAATGAGGAGGTAAGGAAAAGATGGAGAAAATAAATTGAAACTCAAAAATCTTACAAAAATAAATATCAAAAATTATCTTTACATGTAAATGGAAAAAAATTCTGTTAAATAAAAGTAAATTTAAAAAAAGAAAATAAAAAAGTTTAATAGTTTAAAGCTATTCTTTGAAATTGCTTTCCAATTTTACAAGAGTTCTTGTTGAATTCAGAGTTTTTCCTTAAGTTTTTTGTGGTGTTGGGTTTATACCTACATTTCTATGTCATGACTATCTATTCTATCTTTGCTACTTTTGTCTGTTTTTAATCTATTCTCTCCTTTTTTTCCTTCTGGTGTCCTGAATAATGAAACATTTTGTTTGAAAATAAAGAAGATGGATGACAAATAATCATAAAACAGATTCTGATCATCAATTGAGAAGAAGTGCAAAGAGCCTAGTTGATTTAGTTTCATTTGCTGATAACTAAAGGTAAACAATGGCAGCCTAGTGGGGCAGTAGATAGAGCACCAGAAGACTCATTTTCTGAGTTCAAATCTGGCCGCAGATACTTACTAGCTGGATGACCCTGAGCAAGTGACCCTTTTTGTCTCAGGTTTCTCATCTGTAAAATAATCTGGAGAAGGAAACTAGTCCAGTATCTTTGCCAAGTAAAAGTTGGACACGATTGAAAACAAATGAACAATAGCAAGAATGATGATTGCAGTCAGGACATTGTCTGGGGAAATACAGCTAGAGACTAGCCTAGCATCCACAGAAAGGTGAAAGCTCATTATTATCATCTTAAAATGCAACGATGATTTCAGTCCCCACTAAATTTCATTTCTGTTGGAAAGTAAGTCTGGGAAATTGAATCCAGACACATAGTGTGGGGGCTCTACACGCTTGCCCAGAGTTTGCTGTGGAAAATAATCACATGCACAATTCCACTCTGTTCTTTTCAGCCCAGCTGTCTGTGGGGGTTGGCGTATCATTAACATCCTCTGCCAGCCAGCTCCTATTTTTACATTCCAATCTTTTTCTAGAACATGAGTCCTTGGTGGAGCTGAATTCATTTGTGGGAGATGGAATAGAGACTTCCTTCAAATGAAATGAGCCACTAGCAGTTCTAGGAAGGTGAAGCAAGCCTTCCCTATTATCTATCTCCCATGTCAAGAGATGAGGCTCCTTCTGTACAAGGAGGATTTGGGATTAGGTGATTTCCAAGAATGCTTTCCAACATCATGTGATTCTGTGATAAAATTCCGCTCTTGACCGAATCATAAATCCCATCCCATAGAAGCCCTGGAGAGCCTTCAAGCCTCTGTTTGAAGAATGACAGGAAGCTTACTACCTTAGCTTGTCACAATTCTCTCTGATTCTACACTTAAAATCCCCTGCATCACTGAAGTGGCTTATGAGTTGTGAGTAGGAGTTGGCTACTTCTTCAAAAAGACTTCTTCCCTGCCTCAAATAAGCATTAAATGTTGTCCCTATATTTTAACAGACTACACTAGATTGGTTTTCATTGTGGTAATAGGTAAGTTTTTGCTGTGTGAGAAATCTGTAATTGGGAATAAGCTTTTTAAAAAATTAAAGCTTTTTTTTTCCTTTCTTTTTTGCTGAGGCAATTGGGTTTAAATGACTTGCCCAGGGTCACACAGCTAGGAAGTGTTAAGTATCTGAGGCTAGAATTGAATTCAGGTCCTCCTGACTTCAGGTCTAGTGCTCCATGCACTGCGCCACCTAGCTGCCCCTAAACCTTTTTTATTTTCAAAACATATGCATTTTTTCTATATAATTTTTCTATATTGACCCTTGCAAAATCTTGTATTCCGAATTTCCCCCCATTCCCCCCACCTCCTCCCCTAAATGGCAAGTAATCCAATATAACATACTCGTTAAAATATATGCTAAACTCCATATATGTATACATATTAATACAATTATCTTGCTGCACAAGAAAAATCAGATCAAAAAGGGAAAAAATGAGAAAGAAAACAAAATGTAAGTAAACAATAAAAAAGTGAAAGTGCTATGTTGTGATCCACACTCAGTTCCCACAATCCTCTCTCTGGGTATAGATGACTGTCTTCATCACAAGATCATTGGAACTGGCCTCAATCATCTCATTGTTGAAAAGAACCACATGTGAACAAGTTTTTAGAATAAGTCTAAGTGAACAGGCCTTTAGAATAAACACCAAATGTATAATCTAATTCTAATTGATTGGGTGATCAAATAAAAATGTAAGGCTTATAAACTTACTTGAACACAGGCTTAGATTTTTCTTGTGTTCTCTTCTCCCCAGTTTCTCCCAAGAAACCAATCTATTGCTGACAGCCATCTTTAGAAACAAAGATGAGTTTGTGTGTGATGTCATGGAAAGGTCATTACTGGGTATCAGAGGATCTGCATTAGAATCCTTCCTGCACTATTTAGTAGCTTCTGTACTATCCTCTGTATACTTTAGTTTCCTCATCAGTCAAATGAATAGAGTTAGATGACCTCTAAGATATTCTAAAACTCTAAGCCTCTTGGTCTAAAAATACCAACTAATTTAAAATAAATTTTTAAAAGAAAAAGTGTTATGTAATCTGATATATATGTATATATGACATATACATGTGTATATATATGTATATATATATGTTTGCTGTTGTTTCATTTGTGTACAATTCTTGGTGATTTCATTTATTTATTTTGGCAAAGATACTGGGGTGGTTTACATTTCCTTCTCCAGCTATTTTATAGATTTGGAAACTGAGGCAAATAGAATTAAAAGATTTGCCCAAGGTCATAAGTGTCTGAGGCTGGATATGTGTACATATACACATACATATATGATATCATTAATGAGGTGAGTGGCAGATGAGTCATAAGTTTCTCTTTTCATCTTATGTAATTATGCACATCACTTAATTTCTCTGTACCTTAGTTTTCATACTTGCTAATTATATACAAGAATTAATAGAGAAATTAATATGTGCAAAGTTCTATGCTGGAGGATGTAAACATAAATTTAAGACATGATTTAGTCTTTTTGTTCTTTCTACAAACACTTTAAGATATGGATATGGAACAGTTTAAAGATTAAGGAATGCAAGTTAATGATAAGGATTATACATGGGAATATAAATTTGGAGCTACAAGGGTTCTCAAAAGCTATTTTGTTCAACCCCTCACTTTACTGAGCAGGAAACAGAGGTACAGTGAGGTTATATGACTTTCTCAGGGTTACATGGGTAGTAAATGTCACAGGTGAGATTTAAATCTTGGGTATTTTGCTTTCACAACCAGAGTGCTTTTCACCATTCAGCCTCTCTCTACTTCATGAGGTCAGTTCCTTTAAGAGATGTTGGCCTTTACAGGAAGCATGTAGTTAGGTAGAGGAAGGAGAAACAAGTATTTAATCCAACAGGATATCACATCAAGTTCATTGACATCTTACAGAATAGATCACGTCAAATAAGAATTGATGGCCCTTTGTCATGATGCCTTAGTGGAGAGACAGAAATATTTAGAATCTCACTGGAGGTTGCTATCCATGGTGCTGAGGTGGGAAGGGGAGAATGCTGTACTCAGGTATATTACACACTACTTGCCCCTTAGCAATCAAGGAAATTCTCAGGGAAATCTTGAACCTTGTAAACTTCTCACATTGAATCAAAGTGTTTAAAATTGTCTGCCTTTTTCATTTCCCCTTTCCTCCTAGTTGTTTTTTTTTTGGGTTGCTTTTATGAAGCATGACTCCTCTTCCCTTGCCCCAATTATTAATGTGAATATTTATTTTACTTCTCACTGATGTGATGAGTTTGAGGGAAAAGAGGAGGGTAAAAACTATTGTACCTAGAAATTAGCTAGTTTATTAATTCCACAAAATTTTATTGTCTTCTGAACTCTAGTCCCATGTTGCAACTTCTAAATGGACATTTTAAACTGGAGGTCCTATATTAAAATAATTTATTATTCTCTTGTTGTCTCCAACCAATCCCTCTTCAATAATTTCTGTTTTCTTTTGAAGGAACCATCATTATTTAAATATCCCAGCTTCTCATTCTCAACATTTTATTCTCCCTTACCCCACATGTCCAATAAGTTGCCAAATCTTATAATTTCTATCTCTCTTGCTTCTATTTCCTTCTCACTACTCTTACTAATCTATATTACTCTTACTCTTACTACCAATTTAGTTCATACCTTCATCATGTCTTGCCTGGATTATTCCAATGGTTTTTTAATTAGTCATCTCTCAACTAGTATAAATCTCAAGTTTCCTCCACATTGGTGATAAAGTGATCTTCTTTAATTTTGTCATGTCATTCTTCTATCCATCAATGCAAGTCGTTCCCTATTGTTTCTAGGATAAAATAGACATTTTTTTTGGGGGGGGGGAGCTGAGGCAATTGGGGTTAAGTGACTTGCCCAGGATCACATAGCTAGGAAGTGATAAGTATCTGAAGCCAGATTTGAACTCAGTTCCTATTGATTTCAGGCTTGGTGCTCTATCTCTCTCTCCCCCCCCACAAAAAAAAAGAAAAAAAAGGATAGGTTGGTTATATCAGAAAGTTGAGAGTTACTAGAGAATAATATATAATGAAGATGGAAAGGTAAGATGGAGCCAATCTATAAAAGGCTTTAAAAGTCAAATAAATTTCTATTTTATCCTATTGTTTCTTACACCCTGACCACAAACATGAGGTCTTCCTCATCATTGACATCATACAATAACAACATCTCATGCAACCCTGCCATTTCTTCATATTGCCATGGAAAGTAGTGTGATTTGGTAGAAAGACTTCAGGATTTGGAATCTGAAGATTTGAATTCAGATTCTTGGTCTATTCTGTGAAACTTTGGGAGTTTACCTGATCTCTTTGAAGTTGTTTCCTCATCTGTAAATGTTACTTTATTATTCCTACCACCCTCGGTAACTGTATTTCCTAAAACTTTGCTCCAGGTTCTCTTCCCTTCTCTCTCTATAATCTCTTTCCTTAGTTTCAGTCTCCTGTTATCAAGCATAATTTGGGTGTTTTAAACTGGATATAATGGAAACATTTCAAAGTCAATTTATCCAAAACAGAGTATCTCCAGTTCCTCTCCTTGCAAATTTTCTTATTCTTCTACTCTTCCCATGTCTTAGATTTGTACCCAAAGTGCCATTCTCAGTTCCTCGCTTTTTTTCCCCTAAGGCAATTAGGGTTAAGTGACTTGCCCAGGGTCACACAACTGGGAAGTGTTAAGTATCTGAGGTCAGATTTGACCTCAGGTCCTCCTGATTTCAGGGGTACTCCATATTTCCAGTCAGCTGCTAATTCCTGCCATTTCTAGATCTACAACTCTTACATTCAAATCCTGTCTCAATTCACACAGCTATCACTTTAGCTTGGGCCCTCATCACCTTTTGTCTACACAACTGCAACAGCCTCCTAATTGGTCTCTGTGTCCCAACTATTTTCATACTCTAGTCTATATTCTACACTATTTTTAAAGTGATTTTACTTAACCTGGACTTAACTATTTTCCACTCAATAAACTTAAGGACTCCTCTGTTGGGTTTTTAAAACCTTTCACAGACTGGTCCTATTTTATTTTTCTATGTTTACTAGATGAATGAAAAAGCAATTATTAAACATTTGCCATGTGCCGAGCATGGTTATAAGTATTAAGAATATGTATGACTATATTGTGTTTAATTTATACTTTAACATATGTAACATGTATTAGTCAACCTGTCATCTGGGGGAGGGGGTGGAAGAAGGAGGGGAAAAATTGGAACAAAAGGCTTGACAATTGTCAATGCTGTAAAATTACCCATGCATATATCTGGTAAATAAAGAGCTATAATAAAAATAATAATAATTATATAAAAAAAGATTAAATGAGATAGTAAATAAAAGTGCTTTGCAAAACTAAAAAAAATATAGAAAATCAAGACAATTTTTGCTCTCAAAAAACTCACCTTCGAATAGGGAGAAATAACATACGCAGGAGGTTTAGCTACAAGTACCTAGGGATCTTTAGGGTGCAACAGTGAAGCAGATGGTAGTATATTTTCTTTAAAGTAATTTTCACTGATAAAACCATACCTATTTCTGCTAGTGAACCATTTTAGAAAACTAAGGACTTTGGTGTAAGAACTTTCTTTTCCAAGTGTTCAGTGTCTGTAGCTCTTGAGGAGAGTCTATAACATCTGCAGAGGTAATGCACACAGAACTAAGTAATTAGCAGGCTGGGTAGCCTGTGAGACACTACTACTCTCACGACAATTGGACTTATCTGACTCCCAATGGCAGTTGGTCAGTAGTTAGTGTTGGGATGGTGGGCCCCCTTTCCATAAGAGTTGCTCTTCATTTTGAAGGCTGTGGGACCAGTGATACAGGATAAGTGATCTGGGGTGGGGAATGGAAGGAATTGCAATTCTTGGACTCCTGAACTTTGTATCCTGGACTCTACTGGGGTTACTATTTATATGTATGTATATATATATATATATATATATATATATATATATATATATATATATATATATATATATATATATATATATATATATATATATGTATATGTATATACTGTACTCCAACCTACTCAGTTTTCATGGATTCAGCTCCTTAGTTAGATGATTCCTAAATTTATATACTGAACCCTGATACTTCTCAAAAACTTTCATTCTGTGTTGCCAACTGCCTACTAGAATTCACCTGGATAATCCAATTGACATATCCAAAATAGAACTCCACTCTTGAACCTGATATTTCTCCAAACTTTCCTACATCTGTCACCTTGCTTTGCAATTTCATTGGCTTTCTTAGTGCCATCTTCTTTCTTAGCTTCTCAGTTTCATTTTGTCAAGTCCCATTATTTCTTTCTCCAAAGTATTTTCTATATCAGTCTTCTTTTCTATTTTCACAGTGACAACAACATAGTTCACATCTTCATAATCCCTTCAGCTTATTGGCTTCTCTGATTCCAGTCTTTCTTCTTTCCAGTCTATCCTACACACAGCTGATTGTTTTCCTGAGACATACATCAGAACATGTTGCTTTCTTGCTCAAAAATCTTCAGTGGCTCTTATTCCTTCTAAGGAAAATACAAATGTTTCATTCTTATATTTAATATTTTCTGCAATCTGTCATCATGACACTTTTCTGGTCTTATTTCACATTACCTTCCTTCATATACAAGGTTTGAGTTCAAATTAGACCATCATTTCTTGAACTCAACTTGT